>NC_048222.1:90586459-90602127 GCF_002007445.2 Ailuropoda melanoleuca | reverse complement strand
GATGAAGAGAATCTCTCCCACAGACTGGGAGGAGTTAGGTGAAGTGAATATTATATGTAAATCAGGAGATCTATGAAGACTAAAAGACCATCATAACATTATGCACCTCTGTTTGAATTTATTAGAGGTTACTTCACTAAAACTGTATCTCCCAAAACTATGACCCTTGAAAATTTTATGTAGTTTCCAAAACTTCAGGAGCTAGTTGAATAGCAGCAGTACCTTCCACTCATATTTTCTATTTCCATCTCAAATAACATTTGTGTAACACTTTTCAAACTGTATTAAAATAAGAATCAAGCAGCATGCTTAACATTGATTTCTATTTTTTGTAAATATCGGATTTTAAATGCATATTATAATATATAAATTAAATGAAAGGAAAAAAAAGATATTTTCCTCAAATGCCACTGTTTCCACATCAATGAAGGGGGGAAAAGAGAATCTACAAGTGCAATTCATAGACTCCCTGACTGATATAAACTCACATCTGATAACTTTAAAAACACTGATGTATACTAATTCTCCATTACATTTATTTCAGTCTGATCACGGCTGGCTATATCATGTACTTCAGAATATTCTGAAGCAATATCTTGCTTAAGACATCATTTAGACAACCATTGATAGGTCCACCCTCCACTAACCCCTCTTTCAGTTCCCTATCCTTCAACCCCCTACATCCCTATCTTCACCTCTCTACCTCAAAATTTGAAGTATTTTACTCTCGATTCAATGAGAATATTTTAACATGTTTAAAAACCTCACTCTTTTTTTTAAAATTTTAATCTAATGGGAAAAGCAGAAAAAATATGCCTTAGATGAAATTACAATGCACAGCAGAAGTTATAATTGTTAAACTGAAAATTACCTTCTAGTCTTTGTAAGCTACCTTTTAAAAAAGATGTACGTTATTTGCTATAAAATATTTGATGAGGGATAATGCTCTAACACTCCTCCACCCCCCAACGTTAGCACCTATTATATTTTTCAACATAAGTATATATTTACCCCCCAGATGCATGTATTTCATTGCTGACCCTGATATGTTCATAGAATCTCTTCACATCTGGCTTTCACTGCTTGTACTTATCTTGGGAGAAAAGCCTCTAATAGGGTATCAAACTCCATATCTGAAGGTAGACCAGGATTTACCAACAAACTGCAGGTTTGAAATGCTCTAAGTCAAAAGAAATAGAGTGAGTGCACTTGTGCTGATCTGGTCTGATTCAGTTCATCTACTACAACTACTAGCAGAGCCTCTTTAAACCTCTACCATTCTTCTAAAGCCATGCCATTGTTAAGGTTAAGTTTCTGGGCAAGTTAGTAGTGAGAATAAAAGTCCACTAAGTGTGATGGTTTGATGTATTAATCACAGGGAAGTCTCCTTTCAGTTTCTCTATATTACTGAATGTTTGGGTCTTCAAAGAGCCTGCTTTCAAAATTTAAATAATCCTGAGAGAATTCACACTTCAGTTAACACCTTGGTTATCAGTTAACACCTCAATGGAGATTAATTGAAAGCTTGTGGAGAGCAAAACACAGCAGGGAAGAATACAGGAAGAGTATTAAGTGGGAGGTAATATATGGGAGGGGTAGTTAGGAACCTTACAAGTCAAAGTAGGTTGGCACCAGTGGGAATAATTCTGACTGCTTCCCGGTTTTAGTGAGAATTTTCATGGGGAACTGGAAAAGCTAAAAAAGTACAAAGTGGAGTGGGGTGTTTGGGGTGGGCAGAACAAGACACCAGAAGTAAGTAGGGAGAGCTTGGTTCTGTGTTTCTGATCATGCTTTACAGAATTGAAACTCACAGTAAGACTCAGGTTTTCGGATTCTCAGTCCCTTTTCTGTCACTTCTGTCACTTCATGACAAATAAGTTTTCATACACATTATAAAAAGCCAATATTAAGGCCATTCCAAGCTTGAACCTTACTTCTATATTTGTTTCCTTAACCTTTTAACTCTTCTGGTGCTAAATATTAGGTTAATCAACTAACAAATATCTATCATCAAATATGTGCAAGCTATTTTAATGGAAATTATTTTTATACTAAATCTGTTTCTTCTCTAGTTTTACTTACCCTCATTTTTAGATTTGCCATAGTCCTAGAACAATAAATACTAAGTATATGGTGGCAAGGCATCCATTTATAACCACCTTTGAGATTGGGATCTATGAAGACCTCAATGAAACTCCATATCTTTAAATTCATACACACACACAAACACACACACACACACACACCCCCTTTAGTTGTCTTAATAAGTTACCTTTCTTTCGCAGCTACTATAAAATGTTATTCCTATCGTGTGACTATATAGAACAGTTCAAATCATTGCATCTTCCATGTGCTAGGCACTTTACATGCATGCTACCCTTTATTCCTCACAGCTTGCTCAGGATCCCATAGTTAGTAAACACAAAGGAAGGATTTTTGAGGGCCTATGAAGTCATCGAGAAAGATGATGCTTTTAAGTTTTCTGTCTCTATATAGAAACTTCTCTGTTTGGATCTTTTGTTTATGTTCTTCCATTCCACTGCCCCCATATCCTTCCTCTTCTACTTGTGCATTCATTTAACTTTATTTCAGTAAGAGTGAGGACTCATCTCTTGGTACTCAAAGAAAGATGGGATGGTTAAATCAAGGGGCTTGCTAAAGTAAGACAGAAGTCACTCCACTTCAATGCTGACTACCTCAGTCCCTGACTCAAATGACCTTGTCCACTCAGACCCCCAGTCTCAACAAAAGCAAGCCTGGAACCCAGCAGGCAGTCTACCTAGTTGGCTGAGAAGAAAATTAACCCAGACTGCTTCCCTCTTCTCTGCCTGTGAAACAAATGCTGTTTGCCTTTCCATTACAGCCAGCTGATGGAAGATAAGGAGAGATGGGCAGTAAGGGGCTTTGTAGAGTATTTGAGGTCACTAGAAGCTGTGGTTAAATGATAGATGAGTTATCCTAAAGGCACAAGTTGGCTATGTATGAAATATTTTGTTATAAGGTGAGGGAAACAATACTTGATCTATAAAAGTCAACCATCTAAGAGTGGTGCCTGATGCCAAATCCAAGAACTTGAGCTCATGAGCTATGAGCTTGAATTCAGCATATAAAAAAAAAAAAAATGAAGCAAAACTCTGGGTATTAAAAATTCAGAAGGAAATTAAAGACCTGCCAATATCATCATAAAAACATGTCAGGAAAGAGCATTCTGTGTCCTCATTTTGAAATTTTATTCACTAAAACCTTAGATGTCTTATAAATCATCTGTGCTTGATTTAATAGAAAGTAGCAGTAATTACTAAGATCTGCATTAGGGGCATCAAAATAAACCTTTTTTTTTTTTTTTAACTAGAATGGGATTGCTAGAATAGTCTTTGTTGATTATTTGTTTGTTTGTTTTCAGAGACCAACCTCATTAAGCTAACAGAAGATACCAGATATTTGATTTGATAAACAGACCCTCTTATGATTTATCTTAATCTAAAACATTTGGTAGATAAACAGACTTAAAAGCTGTAATAAATATGGGAAGCACATGAATCAGTTCAATTACTGTAATTCTTAAAAAGACATTTTTCAACATTTAAACCAGAGGGTGAATCTGATTAAATTAATTGATTACTAAGTAGATGGTACTGGAAAGTGTCCAATAAGGCAANTCCAATAAGGCAATTAGAAATTGTTTTTACTTTATATTGAGATATATTTCTTGACTATTTTTAAGGAAAAAAATATAAATTATAATGAGAGGCACAAGATACTGACATAAAAATGGTTAAAATGAAATGTACAAGAATATGTAAACAGTAAACTCTACATATATGTACAGAAATACATATATTCTTAGAGTTATGAAATTTTAAAATCTGCAAGTCAAAAAGACTTTTAAAAAATACCTCTGCCCTTGAGATTAATACAGACATGCTTTTAAAAATTGGTTTGACCTGCAGATTTATTAATATAGTAACCTTTATATAAGAATGTATGTTGAGTCAGAATGTTTTTTGGCCTGGTAGAGTATTGGCTATAGTTACAGTTTCTAAATCAAGCTCTACAAAGAACTTTTTATGTTTATCTTTTGAATTTTTGTTTGTTTACTTATTTTTAGCTGACTAGTGCAAAACAGGCTTCACATATCATTCTCTATTAAATTATTATCGGTTACCTATTTTCAGAGGATAAAAAGTATCCCAAGTGATATTGCAAATCCTTGACACTTAGTTCTGTCCTATTGGATAAATGGGGAGTACTCTCTATGAGAAGCAGTTGTATTAAAAAAGAATGTTGGGGCGCCTGGGTGGCACGGCGGTTGGGCGCCTGCCTTCGGCTCAGGGAGTGATCCTGGCATTATGGGATTGAGCCCCACATCAGGCTCTTCCGCTATGAGCCTGCTTCTTCCTCTCCCACTCCCCCTGCTTGTGTTCCCTCTATTGCTGGCTGTCTCTATCTCTGTCAAATAAATAAATAAAATTAAAAAAAAGAGAGAGAGAATGTTATGATTACTGTCCATACATATGAATAAGCTTCCTGTACTTTACAGGATTCCTGAAAGTAAAGAACATATTTAATTAAAAGTTAAACAACAAAATGAAACAATTTACAAGTAATATAAGTTTTTCCTCTCAAAGTTAAAAAGCTATTCTCTTGCTATTTACCTTAAAAATATTTATTGATTGCCCTCTAAATGCTAAGCAATGAGCTTGAAAGTGGATGCAAATGACATTTCTAGTAAGGGTTATATATAAAGAACTTATAAACCTCAATACCCCCAAAATAAATAATCCCATTAAAAAATGGGTGGAACACATGAACAAATGTCTCTCCATAGAAGACATTCAGATAGACAAGGGAAAAATGAAAAGATGCTGATCACTTATCATCAGAGAAAGGTAAATTGAAACTACAATGAGGTATCACTTCACACCCATCAGAATGGCTAAAATCAACAACACAAAGAACTGCAGGTTTGGGGAGGATGTGGAGAAAAAGGAACACTCATGAGTGTGCTCTTGGTAAGAACGCAAGCTGGCACCTCCACTGTGTAAAACAGCATACAGTTTCCTCAAAATGTTAAAAATAGAACTTCCTTATGATACAGCAATCACACTGCTGGGTACTTAGCCAAAGAACATAGGAACACTAATTCAAGGGATACATGTACCTTATGTTTATAGCCCCATTATTTACAAGAGCCAAGATATGGAAGCAGCCCAAGTGTCCATTGACTGATGAATGGATGAAGATGTGAGATACACACACACACACTAAAATATTATTCAGTCGTAAAAAAAGAATGAAATCTTGCCATTAGCAATGACATGGATGGAGTTAGAAAGCATAATGTTTAGTAAAATAAGTCAGTCAGAGAAAGACAAATAGCATTTGATTTCACACATACATGGAATTTAAGAAACAAACCAAATAAGCAATGGGAAAAAAAACAAGAGAGGGAAACAAATTAAGAAACAGACTCTTAATTATAGAGAACAAACTGATGGTCAGCAGAAGGGAGGTGGGCAGGGGGATGGGTTAAACAGGTGATGAGCACAGGGTGATGTTTGGAAGTGGAAGTTGAATGGGAGTTGAATTATTATAATATACACCTTAACCTAATATAATAATGTATGTTAACTAATTGGAAATAAAAAGCTTTAAAAAAGATATAAAAGTATTTTTATTTATTTATTTTTAATTTTTTTAAGATTTATTTGACAGAGAAAGACACAACGAGAGAGGGAACACAAGCAGGGTGAGTGGGAGAGGGAGAAGCAGGCTTCCCGATGAGCAGGGAGCCAGATGCTGGGCTCAATCCCGTGACCCTGGGATCATGACCTGAGCCGAAGGCAGACGCTTAAGGACTGAGCCACCCAGGCCTCCTAAAAATATTTTTTAAATAAACTTTTAAAATGTTAATCAAGAGCTGCTTTAAAAAAAAAAAAAAAGCCACCGCTTCTTGCTAAGAATGGCAAGGAAATCAATAAAAGACCGAGCCCCCTGTGGGGCTCTGCGCTGAGCACAGAGTTTGCTAAAATTTCTCCCTCTCTCTCCTTTGCCCCTCCCCACCTCATGCACTCTCTGTCTCTCAAATAAATAAATAAATCTTAAAAAACAGAAAGAGAAAGAAAGAAAGAAAGAAAGAAAGAAAGAAAGAAAGAAAGAAAAGAAAGAAAGAAAAGAAAGAAAGAGGAAAAAGAAAGAAAGAAAGAAAGAAAGAAAGAAAGAAAGAAAGAAAGAAGAAAGAAAGAAAGAAAGAAAGAAAGAAAGAAAGAAAGAAAGAAAGAAAGAAAGAAAGAAAGAAACCTCACATCCTCATACTAGAGATCTAGGGAAAGGGAGAGATTCTCTTCCTACAGCTCCTATACAAGCAAAGGAGAGCTTCCCCATCTTAGAAGCTTCAACATTTGCTTCTTTAAATCACATTAATTTTGAATTGGTTACATACCCAATCCTGAAAACATGCCTGTGCCAAAGAGGATCCTGATAATAACAATAGTGATACACAACAGTAACTATCAAATCTTTGATTTGTGAGGTGGGAAGAGACTAGTTCCCTGAAGGAAGGACGTTCAGAGCATTGTTAAAATGGCAGTGTCAATGGTGGCAAATGTAACAGATTTACATCAAAGATTTGCAGGGGATACTATGGGAGCAAAGAAACAGGCAATTTAAGGGACAAGACTTATTAATCTTGAAGAATGAGTTATTAGCCAGGGGAAGTATGATATGAATAGCATACCTTTTAGAGAAAAGAACACAGATAAAATTAGAGAACTGTGAAAAAATATGGTCATCACGTCATTAGGTATTTTGCTCGGTGTCAAAAAAATCACTACTATTAGACACAAATAGAGTGGACAATGATATCTAGAAAAATATCAAAGCAAAAAATATTCTTTTAAAGTACATTTTTAGGGGCGCTTGGGTGTCTCAGACGTTAAGCTTCTGCCTTCGGCTCAGGTCATGATTCCAGGGTCTTGGGAGCCAGCCTCACACGTCGCGCCCGAGTCGGGCTCCCTGCTCAGCAAGAACCTGCTTTTCCCTCTCCCACTCTCCCTGCTTGTGTTCCCTCTCTCTCTGTCTCTCTGTCAAATAAATAAATAAAATCTTAAAAAAAATAAAGTACATTTTTAAAGTGTATTTCAAGATAATTTCAATAATATAAAATTCCTCACTTAAGTCATACAATACTTTCCAATGCTCACAGATACAGAGATTTCCCCTGTGAATCAAGAAAACACCTTTCTTATTCTTTAGAACATGGAGAAATGAAACATAACACATCAATAATGCAACTTTCCTTTTTTCTTCTTTTTTTGTAGAGAAATGTTTTTGCTCTTTTTATTTTTTTTATTGTTTTGAAACAAGCAACACTAATTAAAAAGATTTGCTGTACTAATGAAGCTCTGGATTGCAATCACAATACAGCTCAATTTGATTCAGGTTACACTTTGAATTGAGATATTGAGATATTTTTCTTGACTTTTTTTTTTCCTTTTGGGAGCTTTTTAAGTTGCAAATTTAATTTCTTTACTTAGCATAGGACTAACTATTCAGTTTGTATTTTTCATTATGGTTGAGTTTTAGTAGTTAGTGGTTTTTAAGGAATTGATGTTTCTTTTAAATTGTCAAAGATGTGACTGTAAAGGTATTTTTATTATTCTCCTACCACCCTTTTAGTGGATGCAGGATATGTAGCTATAGCCCTGATATTATGATTTGTGACTTCTTCCCATTTTTGTCAGTGTTGCTAGAGATTTTAATGATTTTTTGAAGAAATGACTTTTTATTTATTTTTATTTTTCTGTTTTCAGTTTTATTGATTTCTCCTCTTCACTATTTTCTTCCTTCTACATATTTATTTTGCTCTTCTTTTTTTAACTTCTTAAGAAAGGACATTAGATTATTAATTTGAGAACTTTCTTCTTTCCTAAATATCTAATGCTATACATTTCCCCCTCTGCACTGCTTTAGCTGCCTGTTAGAGAATATACTCTGTATGATTTTAGTTCTTTTAAATTTGTTGGGGCTTATTTTATGACCAAAAGTATAGTCTATCTTAGTTTCTCTAGATGTTACAATATACACATTTAACTCATGACAGTCTACTAATATGGAAGTTTTATCTCTTGTATATTTTATCTCAAAAATCTATAGAAAGCTTATTTCTCTTTAGGTCCAAATACCCCTACTTTTCAAATATAATTGTCTTAAGGCTTTCCTCCACATACAAAGGGTACAACCTAGGTGATGGTACAATTTTGCTACAACCATCAAATATTATTTAGGAAATTCATGAGGGAAAAAAATCAAAACAAACAAAAAAACACTTCATGAGTTTACTCCTCCTTTTAACCCAAATTCCAATGTTCTTTTTTCTTTCTGAAGTCCCAAATCTTCTTTTGTTATCATTTTATTTCTCTTTAGAAAACTTCCTTTAGCCATACTTCAAAGATAAGTTTGCTAGTGAGATTTCCTTTTAGTTTTCTTTCATCTGGGAATGTCTTTGTTTCCTCTTCACTCCTGAAGTATTATTTCACCAGATGTAAAATTGATGACTGACAGTTCTTTTCTTTCAGTACTTTAAAAAACTGTCATTTTCTTCTGTCCTCCATGGTTCAGAAGTCCACTGTCTTGTGAATTGTTATTCTCTATAAGTAAGGTGGTTGCTCTCCAGCCAATTTTAAGCTTGGTTCGTTTCTTTCTTTTCTTTTCTTTTCTTTTCTTTTCTTTTCTTTCTTTCTTTCTTTCTTTCTTTCATATTCATGGGTTTGATTTCTTCAGACATATATTTGATGGTAACTCAATCTCTTGAATCTATAGGTATGTGTCTTTCACTATATTTGGGGAATATTCATTCATCCATTCTTTCTTCAAGTATCTATGTTGTCAATGTCTCCTTCTCTGTCCTTTATTTTAATGCAAATATATGAATATTAGTTATTTTGTTATTCTTTCACAGGTCACTGAGAGTCTAATTTTTTTTGTCAATTTTCTGATATTCAGATTAGGTAAATTCAAATGAAGTGTTCACCAGTTCTCAAGTTCTTTGATTCTATTCTCTGGCATCTTCACTCTACTATTGAGCCCATCTAGTTAGTTTTTAATTTCAGTTATTATATTTTTCAGTTATATAATTCTCATATTTCTATGTTGGTTCTTCTTATAATTTCTATTTCCTTGATTTTCCATTTTCTCGTTTGTTTCAAAAGGATTTGTAACTGTCAAAGCACTTTTAGGCTTTCATAATCCTCGTCAGATAGTTCAAGCAACTGATTTATCTTGGGATTTGTATCTGTTAAGTGTCTTTCTCATTTTGGATATTATGTTATGACTGATTCCAATTTAAGATTTTAAGTAAACTGTTCCCTGTTAAGCGATAGCCATAGTGTTAGGTGGGTGTATAAATTCAACTTCTCATTTGGACCCTGCCAAAACCACTACTTGCAAAATGGGGCACTAATTCATACTCATACTGCCTCTGTAGGTGGTTGGGTTAGAAACTCAACTCCTGCTAATATCTTCCCAGCAAAAGTGAGATTTCTCATTGCCTCTAAGTTTGGAATGTGGCAGATGGAAATAAGAGAAGTAGCTGAGTTCCATGGTGGGCCCTTATGACATCTATATAGAAATGAGTGGAAGGCTAACTGATACTTCTCTGTTGCTGTAAGAATGGAAGCTCAGCTACCCTGGAACACACTGATACAAGAAGCTGCTGCTCAGCTCAGACTCACACTCCTTTGCTCAATCTCCTGATGTCTGTGGAGGCTAAAGCTCAGCTCCAGAATGAAACTGAAAGGAATGGGGTTGCCATGTATACACTGATGTTTGGCTGGAGTAGGGCACTTTTTGCCAAGAATACATTCTGATATTAGGCCACCCTTTTCTAAGTCCTTTGTCTTGGGAGAATAAGATTTCTGGAGGGAGTTTTTGTCTATTCCAAGTTAGAGCCTTCTGTATTGCCTTGACTGGGATATATGGGCAACAATAAGGAAGTAACCCAGGGAACTTATCTTTATGTTCTTTCCCAATTCTTGTGTCCCTAGGCAATCTACCTTCTAATTTCCACCTCTCAGAGTCTTCCTAAGCTTATTTTTGGAGATATCTTCAGGGTTTTTTTTCAGTTGTAAGAAGAAGGCATTGGGAGGAATGGGGCTCCCCCATCTTCAGAACTGAAGTCTCTTGATTGTTTTTTAATAATTAATTTATTGGCTCTCTGAGCAGAGAATGTTGGTTGCCTACACTAACATCCACTTTCATCACCCTCTTTATAACAGAACCCCAAAGCCTAGTTAAGCATATTATCACAAATAATAAAAAAAATATATTTTTCAGCCTCCTTTGCAGCTGAGGGAACAACAGAGTTCTAGCCACCAAAGCCTAAATAGAAGCATTCACTGAGACTTCCTTGAAATTTCCTTAAAAGGTAAAGGGCACACAATTCTGCCGAGTATTCTTCTCTTTCCCGCTGCTAAAATAAAGACGTAGATGACTATAAATCCATGAGCCATCTTGATCTTCATAATGCAAGTCGGTTGTTGAGGATGGCAGAACAAAAAAAAATAAGAATGGTGGTTTTAAAATATGTCTGCAAATGTTTTGGACTTAGTGACTCATGTCTTACAAATAGAACATGGATGGAATGGTGCTATGGTGACTTCTGAGGCTAGATAATGAAAAGAATAATTTCCTTCTGGCTCCCTGGCTCTCTCTGCCTGTCTCTTTCTCTCTGATTATTTGCTTTATGGGAAGCTAGCCACTGTGTGGTGAGAACACTGAAGGGGCTTTCACAGAGAACTGAGGCTCCTTACAATTAACTATGACCAGTTTGCTGGGTATACAAATGAGCCACTTTGAAAGCAGATGCTCTAGCCCCAGTTAGGTTTTGGAATGATTATAGTTCTGGCCAAGATTCTGACTGCAACTTTTTGCAGGTCTCTGAGCCTGAACTGTCACTAGTCAGTTGCTCGTGAGTTCTTGATTTACAGAAAGTGTGAGAAGTAATAAATATTTAGTGTTTGACTGGAAGAGCCAAGCTTTAAGGAGGCTATATAAGCAAGTTTCCAGCTCCTATCATAGATAGGCCTCCTAGAAAAGCTCCTCAAACAGAAAGTTGTTTAAAAAAAATCATAAAATATGACGAATATCCTCCGCATTTAACATAAGGATCCAAAATACTACCTTAGCGATTATATTTAGAGTGATGGTTTGGCAATTTTTCAGTTATTGCTTGAGGTCAGGGAGTAGCTGGAAAAATATCTGGTATAAAAGATATTTGTAGGGAAAACTTGTGAATTGGTAAGACAAACCTTCAATGCAGTGTGGCTTTTCTGAAAAATAGAAAGAATTCCTCATGAAATTCTAAGAGAGATTCATTATTAATTATATAAGTTATAAGACATATTGACTCTAAAAATGTAAAAATGGGGTTTGAGGACGGATGTGTTATAAAACATATGAAATACTTACGACTTTTGAAATGTGGATTCTGAAGAGAGAAAGAAACAAGTCCAGCCTCATTGTTTAATGGATGGGAAGTTGAAGTTCAGGGAATAAATATTATCCCAAATGGTAAAGTTGATTAGCAACAGAATCCCTCAGGTAGTATATCCTTTCTGATAATGACATAACAGAAAAAGCTTAGACAGCATTCTGTTTAATCATGATGGATTAAGTCTATGCACTTTTCTCTGTCTCCTTAGGAAGTCTCAAAAATGATAATAAAGGAATAAACATGTTATAAGTGATTTGCACAAAAAAAGAACAGAAAAGAGATGAGAGAAAACTGTACAGGTCAACAGTTTGGTAAATCAGTGAAATCGTAAGCCTGGAATGTTAATTTAGGGTCTTTGAATTTTATAGTCTATGGACACTCCATTACATTAAAAAGATGTCATACTGTAAATAACCTTCTTGTAAAAGGAGTTCTGTTTTCAGGTGTGTCTGCTATTGTAAGTGCAAGTCAACAATTTCTTGGGCCTCCTTCCCTTTTTATAACTAGAGAATTAGATTAAGAAGTGTATTTTCAAATAACAACTAAGAACTACATTTTACATTATGACACAGTATGCACATAGCATACACACTCATATATACCCAGGCACGTTTCACAAAACAACACACCTTTACTGCATTGATAACACGATTTATATTACCTTGATATTTTCTGTATTATTCCTTCCAGTTGTATTTCATGTTGTTAAAGCAGAGAGTGACTAAATAAATTTCATTACTCACTAATGGGTTTGACATGCAATTTTAAAAACACTAAGCTGGCTTTTTTTTTTTTTTAACCTTAATCAAAGTGATGCATGCTCTAGTTTAAAAAGATAAATCATTTTACATAGTTTTTTTTTAATGAAAAACAGTCCCTTTTCTCCCTTGTCCCCATCTATTTTTCACTTTTATCTCTTTCAGCTTTTAATTTTGCTTTTACTTCCACATCTCTACATTATATTTGTTACTACTTTTTATTTCTCCAGTGTTTGGTATTACTCATTAATCTTTCTTGCTTCCTGCTCTTCTCTACCACACCCCACCAACACACACACACACACACACACACACACACACACACACACACACTTTTTCTTATCATCCCTCCCAACATTCCAGTATAGGTGTGTTGTAATTTTAGTTGTATAAATACACAGGCTCAGTTGGTTGAGTGTCCTTCTCTTGGTTTCAGCTCAGGTCATGATTCAGGGCCCTGGGATTGAGCCCCACATTGGGCTCCACACTCAGTGGGGAGTCTGCTTGAGATTCTTTGCTTTGACCCTGCCTGCTCCTCCAATTTCACTCTCTCTCTAAAATAAATAAATAAACCTTTTTTAAAAAAATTGTAACTTCTTTCTTTCTTTTCTTTCTTCTTCTTTCTTTCTATTTCTTTTTATAAAATTGTTTTCTTGGAGTTAATAATTTTCTTGTTTAGTTGTTTTTTTTTCCCAAATTTAACACTTTAAAACTTTTCACCAATTGTTTAACTCTTCTCTCAAGACGTCCAGAGAAAAGTTTCACCAGTTTTATCTTTCTGAAGAAATCTAATTTGGAGTCATGTGACTACTTCCATCTGGACTGTTTGCCTTCTCTATAGGTACACAGGTGTCATCCTGGTATTACCTCTATTACCACTCTGCAGAGGCCTGATGCCTCTCTCCTGTAATTAATATTCCATTTTCTATACCTTGTGTCTTCCTCTTTCTTGGTGTTTGCATGTGTTTGGTGGAATAAACCACCTAGTAGATTCCCTAATGAGTGTACAAGGGAAATAAACAATCTGAGACTTCAAATGTTGATTCTACCTTCAACTGTGATCTTCGGCTTCTCTTGATATAGATTTCTAGTTTTAAAATGTTTACGATTCAGAATTTTTTAAGTATTTCTCTATTGCCTTTTATTGCATATTGTTACTGTCTAAATGTGCATTCAGGATGATTCCTGATTACTTTGCATGTGATTTTATTTTTCTTCAGGAATATATCTTTGTAGTCTATATTCTCATGAGGAAGTTCTTTGGAGTAGATCTACTTTGATCCATTATGCTCGGCACTCGTTCATTCTTTCATGTTTTGTAAAGTTTTCTTGGCTTGTTTTGTTTGTGATTTTTCTTGCTTCTCTTTTTGTAGAACTCCTTCAATTGGTGTTTTTAACTTCCTAAACTTTTTTTAAAGTCTTTGGCTCATTTTTATTGATCTTTTGCATTTTTCTCTACTTTCAGAGAAAATAATATCCTTCTTTCTGAGAAAGTAATTTTCAAGTATTATGTCAAAGTTTTCCTTTCTGCTTTATTATCATATCTGGTACTTTCCCCTGTTGCTTTTTAGATTTTTATGGGGAATCTCTTTTAGGATGCATGGAAGGTAAAAGCCTCACTTAAAGGAAACAAGGGAATGTGAAATGGGCTGGGATAGAGTGAAGGACTTTAGTTTAGTAGCCTTATGTTTGATTAATCTCTCTGCTTTTGGATGCAACCCTCTCCACATCTGGTTTGATGAGTTCATATCAGAGAACATGTGTTTTACCATTTCTAGAAAATAAACTAAATCTAAAATTATTTTTAATAACATGAAACATTTGAAAAGTTTTGAATTTGAATCTTGTCTCCATTTTTTAGATTATTTCCAAACTTGTTAGTTTATGAAGAGAAAATGCTTTCTATTCTCCAGAAATAATTATAAAATTATTCTATGTTTCACATTGTCAACATTAAAATTGAGATCTCAGTTTAGCTTTAAAAATTAGGCCAAACTCACATGGACCACAGTGTGGGAAGCTTAGAAGGTCAGTGTCATCTGTCAGAGCCTACTGTTTAGTGTATAATATGAAGCCTGAATAAAGCTTAGCTTTCTCACCTTACAACAGGGCATTGTACCTTTCTTAGATATTTAGTAGTAAAATAAATCTTTCTGATACATTTAATGGAAAATCCTTCACTATGAGAGAGGATCCTCGCCTTCAAAATAAATTTTAAAAATGCCTCTAAACTTCATGTGGGGCAAAAGGAAACCACATTGAGAATTTCAATATTAAGAATTAACTAAAAGATGCCTGGGTGGCTCAATTAGTTGAGCATCTGCCTGAAGCTCAGGTCATGATCTTAGGGCCCTTGCTCAGTGGGGCTCCTTGCTCAGTGGGGAGCCTGATTCTCCCTCTCCCTCTGCCTTCTGCTCCCCTGCTTGTGCTTTCTCTCTCTGTGTCAAATAAATAAATAAAATCCTTAAAAAGAAGAAAAAGAAAAAGAAAATGAATTTAAAAAAAGAATCAACTAAAATTACATAACATCATAACTATAAGGTAAGAAAGTAGATATGTTCTACTATGTATTTGGGCAAGTATGATTCACTGCTACTGCTGCTGGAGCTTTTTAATATTTGTATCATTATCACAAATAAATCACTTTTTATTATACTAGCATCATCAGACTTTTACATCTTGGCTTAGATGGCAATTAACTCAAAGCAGTTCTTTGAATTCACAAATTGTAATCAAGAAAAATAGTTCATTAAATTTAAACAAAATGAAAGAAGAATGTATTGGCTTCAAGGGGGCTAAATGGATATAAGAGCAATTTACAGTGAATAGAAGATACATGTATATATATGAAATAACTATAAATATATGTATATATATTTATAATATTTATAGTTATTTCCAATATATATTTATAGCTATTTCCAAAGCCAGAGCAGTGCATATAAAAATTCATAATGAGTAAATAAAAATGTGGAATATTTAACACCCTCCTATGTGGAAGGGGAATATAACTTAAATAATTAGTAGATTCACACTGGAAGGGTTTGGATATGGTAGGAATTTAGTTTTATGCTTCTGATTCAGGAAGAGCATGTGTCTTTCATAGCTGTAATATTACAGATTACAGTTTTAATAAGCATATTAACTTAACCCCGATATTTATGGGTGGACAAAGCTTTTAAACATATTTAGTGTTACTTTAATTGTTTAATGATAATTATATTACCGTGTGGTAGCTTTTTAAATATAGGCCTGACCTTAATATTTGTACAGTCTAGGGGAAAGAGTACAAATGGTGGCCTACATATCATATGTCTAAACATTTAAAAGTTTTAATTAAGTTATGCCCATCCCACTCCACATCCTTGTCCAAGACTGTACCAGAATCTGTTCCCTGAAGATTGTCCCTATGAAATCCA
>NC_048222.1:90573358-90584638 GCF_002007445.2 Ailuropoda melanoleuca | reverse complement strand
AAAGAAAGAAAGAAAGAAAGAAAGAAAGAAAGAAAGAAAGAAAGAAAGAAAGAAAAAAGGAAGAAAGAAGAAAGAAAGAAGAAAGAAAAAGAAAGAAGAAAGAAGAAAAGAAAGAAAGAAAAAAAGAAAGAAAGAAAGAAAGAAAGAAAGGAAAGAAAGAAGAAAGAAAGAAAGAAGAAAGAAAGAAAGAAGAAAGAAAGAAAGAAAGAAAGAAAGAAAGAAAGAAAGAAAGAAAGAAAGAAAGAAAGAAAATAAATGATGTAAACCTCAGATCCTGTGACTAAGGTTGGGAAAAAAATACCTGCCTATCTGATAAAGGTGCTGGGGGGATTAGTTATAAAAAATATAAATATCTGCACAATATCTGACATAAAGGAGATGCAAAAGCATACTTGCTAATCAGAAGCACCAGGTTCACCTCTGTTAGTATCCCAAGCAACATCACCACTGAACAACCTTTCATTACTGCTATCAAAGTCCTTTAGTTTTTCTGGTTGCTTAAAAAGAACTATGAACTTCTCATAATATTTTTGAAAGTGAAAGCCCTTCAAAATACCAAACATTAGATGCAGTTTTGAGCTTTTTTAAAGGATTCCATTTATGATTGTAGTTAATATAAGAAGGCAAGCTTTCTGCTACCACCTCGGACTCTTCTGAAGTGGTACAGCTGTCAGTGACATCCTCCAAGAAGATGTGGGTAAGTTTTCACCACCGTAGTGACTCCATCCATACAAATATCAAATTGAAGTAGAAGGAATAGATATGGGACTGATATCTTTAGCGCTGAAGCTTAACAATGTGAAAGCAACGTGTTTGATGCAACACACAGCGTTTGTACAGCATTTGTACAGATGAGCAGGAATTAAGAAGAGATGGATGGATAGATAGATAGATATTATGGTAAAATATAACCTCAACCATATTTAAATAACTTCCTTCAGAATAACACAATCATCACACCTGTCAGAATGGTTAAATCAAAAACACAAAAAACAAGTGTTGGCGAAGATGTGAAGAAAAGGCACCCTCATGTACTGTTGGTGGAATGCAAACTGGTGCAGCCTCTGTGGAAAGATTTAAAAGCAGAACTACCCTACAACCCAGTAATTGCACTACCGATTATTTATCCAAATAATTCAAAATCACTAATTTGAAAAGATATATGCACCCCTATGTTTATTGCAGTATTATCTACAATAGTCAAATTATGGAAGCAACCCAGTGTCCATTGATAGATGAATGGACAAAGAAGATGTGGTATATATATATATAATGGAATACTAGTCAGTCATAAAAAAAGAATGAAATCTTGCCATTTGCAGCAACATGGATGGAGTTAGGGAGTATAATGTGAAGCAAAATAAGTCAGTAAGAGAGAGACATCATACAATTTCACTCATATGTGGAATTTAAGATTCAAAACAAATGAACAAAGGGGAAAAAAGAGAGAAAGACAAAAAACAGACTCTTAACCACAGAGAACAAACTGATGGTCATCAGAGGGGAGGTAGATGGGGGAAATAGGTGAAGGGGATTTAGAGTGCACATCATGATGGGCATTGAGTAATGTATAGAATTGTTGAATCACTGTATTGTACATCTGAAAGTAATGTAACACTGGACATTAACTATACTGGAATTAAAATTAAAAACTTAATTAAAAAAAGTAACCAGTTTTATCTTACTTGAAGTATGCATTTTCTATGATTGCTTTACAAATCGGAATTCCAAATCTTGGGGGGAAAAAGAATAACACTCTCATGTTGAGTTAGTTTGGGACCATAGCTATTTAAAAATTACAATCATAATATAAACCAAGAACCTAGTTCTTCTGGATAAGTCAAGAGCAATGTCAATGTCTGGCCATTGTGGGGATCTGACATAGTATAGAAAAGCAAAGTACTTAGTCTATCAACTATTTTTAGATATTTTTCTTTGTGTTCTCACATCACTAGTTTTTTTTTCCCCAAAAATGGTTTCACCTCATTAAATCTTAGGAATTTTGCCAGAATAAGAGATAAAAGTATTTTCACATAAGTGTTCATTCAGGCACAATTTCTTTTGTCTCAAAAAGCTTTGTGTGAATATTGGTTGTTCTCAAGCTTCAATTTAGATAAAAAATAAGCCAACCTGGGATTTAGAAAACAACTGCAAGAAATACCCACAGTTGGAGAAGTTCAGGCTCAGAGGATACAAACACATTGGGAATTAGGGAGAATGTTTCTGGCCCCTAGTCCTCTTCATGGGACGAGAGCCTGGGCCAAAAGTCCCACACTGAAGGATTCCATTTATTCCCAAGGAGCAAGTAAATCAGCAAAAGGTTTATATTTAGGGGAAATATAAAAGACAGGGAGATCCCTAACTTTTACCCTTTCGACAACAATTTTGGTTTTTTGATTCAAATCTCTAGAATCATAGCAAAGGTAAGTATAATAAGCTACTGTTCCACTTATTGACAGAAACTTGGTCAGCCTCTTTATATGTCCACAGAAGTAAAGACACTATGATGGCAATCATGTGAACCTATTCTGAGGAGTAGAAAGATATATTTCCTAGGATTTCTGTATTTTGTGATTATGTTCCCCAAACCCTCTTGTACAGAACTTCAGAATTTCCCTACTAACAAGAACTCATTGCTTACTGTGTTTCAATAGCTAAGCCAAATCATTAGGCACTGCTAGGTCTATAAGCTAAAAAATAACAATGGAAATCTGCTTTTTCTTTTTGAAATATGTTATATATTATGACAAACTCATTTACACATTTCACTGTATGGTAGGAAGAATGCCTTGTCTAATAGTTAAGCCAATGCATTTCACAAAAGGGGAAATCTCCCTGTGCAGAAATCTTAACACATGATTTGATCACAAGATAGAGTAAGTAAGCTTTGTCTAGATATAAAGGAATTATCTATTTGAGACAAACTATCTGCTTCAGGCCCCCAAATGTCACATTTATTACCCAAGTACCACTCATTTTTCCAAGTGATGTCGTAGGACCCTGAAAGAATTCATTTATAACACTTTGGTGAGCCCTTTATTTTTTTAGAAAGCACTTTATGCTCCCTGACTCACCACAGATTAAACACATAAATAAAATGAATTGTGCAAAAGAGCAGTGCCATTGAGCGAATTCCTCAATTGTCTCTGAAAATCTCTGCAGATTGAAGTTAAACTCCCTCAGAATATATATGGTCACTTTTACATTGATATACAAAACTTGTAATTCATTAATATCAGGGAAAGACAAACAATACTTTGTCTTAATAAATAAAATAAGGGCTTTTAAATATTGGGAGTCTTCATTATAACTATAAGGACATTAATACACATAAAGAAATTGAGTAAAACAGGGGCTTGAAGTCACTGCTCTCTTACCCTGTACCGGGAGTGGTTCTAAGCACTTTACTCTCAGCATCTGTAAGAGGTAGGTGTTTCTAATATCACTCCTACTTTATAGAGGAGGAAAATGAAGCAGAGAGAGACACAGTTATCTACTCAAGCTTACACAGCAAGTTAGAAATGGTGCACTGGGTGCTATACGCAACTAATGAGTCATCAAACTTTACATCAGAAACCAGGGATGTACTGCATGGTGACTAACATAATATAATAAAAAAAAACATTAAAAAAAATAAAACTAAATAAATTGAAATAAAGTAAAAAACATGAATGAAAAAAAAAAAAAAAGAAAGAAAGAGAGGTGGGATTTGAACCCCAGAACTATGGCCCAGAGTCTGTATGCTTAAACATTTCACCATACCATGGATCAGCAACTATGGCCCATGGGCCATGCCCCACATGTTTTATGACTGAAATGTTACTGTAACACAGCCATCACCATCTTTTTACATATTGTCTATGTCTGCTCAGATGCTTACCACAACAGAGTGGAGTAGTCATGACTGAGACCAGAGGCCAAAAAGTTGGAAGTTCTGCCAAACTGGTCTTATACTGAGAAAGTCCCCTGTATGACTATCCTATACTGTGCTGCCCCATAAAAGAACATTTATTTAAAAGCGAGAAAACCATATTCTATGGAATACCTATTTCCCCTTAGGGAAACACCATTTTTTTTTAAAGATTTTATTTATTTGGGGCGCCTGTGTAGCGCAGTCATTAAGCGTCTGACTTCGGCTCAGGGCGTGATCCCGGAGTCCCACATTGGGCTCCTCCGCTGGGAGCCTGCTTCTTCCTCTCCCACTCCCCCTGCTTGTGTTCCCTCTCTCGTTGGCTGTCTCTCTCTCTATCACATAAATAAATAAAATCTTTTTTTTTAATTCTTTTTTTTAAAGATATAAATAAAATCTTTTTTTAATTCTTTTTTTAAGATATAAATAAAACCTTTTTTTAATTCTTTTTTTAAGATATAAATAAAATCTTTTTTTAATTTTTTTTTTTAAGATTTTATTTATTTATGTGATAGAGAGAGAGACAGCCAACGAGAGAGGGAACGCAAGCAGGGGGAGTGGGAGAGGAAGAAGCAGGCTCCTAGCGGAGGAGCCCAATGTGGGACTCGATCCTGCAACGCCGGGATCACGCCCTGAGCCGAAGTCAGACGCTTAATGACTGCGCTACCCAGGCGCCCCCAAGGAAACACAATTTTGTGAAGGAAGAAAAAGTGTTTACAGTGTTTAATGCTCTGGATCTGTGTGATTTGATCCTCAAATCTTAAAGCTGATAAATTTTCCAAGTACTTCACTTCCTCCTTCTGACCATAAATACATCGTCTACCTTTGGATATAATCTACAGGTGAGTAATCCATAGTTTCAGCACGAGAAATCAAAATATATAATTTGGAATCAAGTAAGAATATGATTCTCAAAATCCTTAGGATATGTTATATTAAAAAAGTGCTTTAGAAGAAGGTTGCAAATGTGTTTCTATATGACATCATGATCCTCAATTTCAAGTGGAAACCAAGGGATAAATTAAGGTAAAATGCCTGTAGGTATCATAAAAGTGCCTGTAATTCTAGAACACTTCTCAGCTTAGTAAACCAAAACTATAGTTATTGTACTCATTGGAGCAAAACAGTAAAATATTAATAGTAAAATAGTAGCCAATAATATACATAATAAAATATTCATGTTTCCCTATTTATTTCATATCCTTTTGGTATTTATAACAGCATTTTCTGAGTGTTCATAATTTGTAATTAAAAAAAACGACTTGGGGCGCCTGGGTGGGTCAGTCCTGAAGCCTCTGCCTTCAGCTCAGGTCATGATATCAGTGTCCTGGGATCGAGCCCTGCATCAGGCTCCCTGCTAGGTGGGAAGTCTGCTTTTCCTTCTCCTACTCCCCCTGCTTGTGTTTCCTCTCTCGCTGTCTCTCTCTGTCAAATAAATAATAAATAAAATCTTAAAAAATAAATAAATAAATAAATAAAAATTAAAAAAGACTTAACTAAATATTGAATATAGTACAAATATGAGAATTGTTCATCATATCAAATATAAATAAGAATAAATTTATATAATATGAAAATGTTAAACATATTATCAGTCTGATATAAATCATTAGCATTTATCGTCAATGAAAATGTAGTACTATTCAAAATATAAGTTAAATACTGTGTAAAATAAAGAAAAGTTGATCATAAATGAAAGCAAACTATTCTTTTTAGAATGTGCTATCTTAAGAAACAAAATGTGTTAGTTAATTCGTTATTGAGTCAAGAATCTATTTCTGTGCTTTTTTTCTCTCTCACAGCAAAAATAACCTCTTCAGATTAAGTAGTAGGGAGAATATATTTATAAATTAATTCCAGTAACTTCAACTGGGTCCTTTATCATGGTTAATACTTGTGACAACATTTTTGAAAATATCTATTTTTAAACACAAACTGGAAGCTGTTTTGCTCATTTTGAATTTTCATTTTTGTTTTGAAGGCAATTTTTTAATTAGCTTCTACTATTATTATTATCATTTGATTTCATCATATATACATGGAGATTCTAATGCATAGTTGCTATTATCTACAGTAAGAGTGTTTACATTCATAGCTCACTGGTTTGTGAAATCTTGGACCTAACGTATGATTTATTCAGGCCCTACCAGCTTTGCTTTGTGACTATTATCTTCTCTTTCCTTTTCAGCATTACAGAGAAAGAAAACTTTGTAAAAAAAAACGAACATTTGCTCAATTAAAAAATTAGTGTAATATATGTATCTTGGGGCTTGTCCCAATATTTAAGCTTTAGATCTCAGATGTCTTAAAACACTGATGTAACAATAATACCATCAAAAATGTCAACACAGTAGTTTTTAAAAAATAGCCCGGTATACCAGAGAGTTACAGTCCGTAGTCAGAGATTATATGGAAGATAGTGGCTAAAAAAACAGTCCTCAGGAATCCACTTGATTCCCTGTGCACTGGTAGCAAAGGAGATACCTTTGTCCTCTTTTTCAACAAGGACATATTAGTTGTCTATGGCTGCATATTAAATTATGCCACAATTTAGTGGCTGTTTATTCCGACAGTTTCCAAAGGTCAAGAATCTCTCGCAAGGTTGCAGTCAAGGTGCCAACCAGGGCTACATTCTTGACCAAGGGAGGACCATCTGATCTTTCACGTAGTTTTTGCCAAGTTTTTTTTTTCTTTCTTTTTCTTTCTTTCTTTCTTTCTTTCTCTCTCTCTCTCTCTCTTTTTCTTTCTTCTTAAAGATTTTATTTATTCATTTGACAGAGAGAGAGACAGCCAGCAAGAGAGGGAACACAAGCAGGGGGAGTGGGAGAGGAAGAAGCAGGCTCCCAGCAGAGGAGCCTGATGTGGGGCTTGATCCCAGGACCCTGGGATCACGCCCTGAGCGGAAGGCAGACACTTAACGCTGAGCCACCCAGGTTCCCCCTAAGTTTTCTCTCTTTCCTAACCTTTGGACTGAGAGCTTCAGCGAGAGAAGATGTCTAATAGAGAAGGTGGCCATTTTTAAAGTTAATTTCAGAATGGCATCACTATTGTACTATTGTATTTCTTGGAAGTGAGTCACTAAGTCCAGCCCAAATTTACCATGTATGGGGGTCGCTGGGGGCCTTCTAGAAGTTCTATACCACAGTGGGGTGCTGGAAACTCTTTTCCTCATTTGACACTTCATTATTCTATTGTAAACATTTTCAAGGAAAGGACTTTCAAATCTCATCCATTCTTTAATTTCAGGATTCAGTAAACCTCGCTGTGTATGCCTGTACTATAGAGACGTGCTTCAAAAACTATCTGTGGTGAAGAATCAGTTTTATGTTTCCAAATCACCTGCAGAACAAACCTTTTGTAAAAGACAATAAGACGAATTGCTTGAAAGCTGAAATAAGAACAGGCACATAAAATACAAACTCAAATTCATTACTATTAAAGTTAATGTAATTTTTTTTCTCTCCAATTGCTATGGCATTTTTTTCAATCCTTATTCCCAATTTTTGAACCTCTTCCACACAGGCTACAAACCAGCATCCAGCCATGGCCTGTACCTTGCACAGCACTGATTGATGTAATATGGGAGATGCAGTTAGACACACGTCTCCCAAACCTCATGCATCTATGTGTGCAGTTTTTTCCCGATAAAATGGTGTGAATCCAATGAATAATAAAATGTCACAACTTCAAATGTCTGAAAGTTTTTAGCTAATTTGGTAGTTGGAAAAAAAATTACATTGCAATAATATTTTTCCTTATGACAAAGAAGAGAAATAAAGTCAACAACAATGTTTTGCTTCTAATTTGCATGTGATGTAGGACACGCATAAGTTCATTCTCTCTTCCCTTAGACTACAGTTGTCAAAAAGCAAGAACTATCAATAAATGCAACCATGGGAAAATGTGGTTGGGCATTAAAACTTACATTAAAATAAATAACAATAAAATTTTATGACACAGGTAATCTTATAAAGAGTTGTGCATTTTATAGCTCTAATTATAATAAACGACACACAAGAGAAAATTTTAAATCACCCTTAAACTATACGATAGAAACCAATACAAAAAGTATAATCTGCATGACTGCTAATACACTCTTCCACAATAAGCAATCTACAGAATAAACAAGTTTTTAAAAAGGGGCAAACTGCTTTTATGAGGTGTCCGCTAATTAGTAAGCTCATGCCTCACTGTGAGACTTTTTTTCCACTAGGCAATATAATAGATAAAATATATAAATAGGAAGTCAGAAAAGGGTGACTTCAGATTTCAGCAGCCAAAAATTAAAAACTTCAAATTATAGTCTTTTTAATAACTTAGAATGTTATTTGACACCGTTTTAGCACCCTACCAGCAAAGATCAAATTACCATAGTTGTATCAAGTCCACACATTAAAAAAATGAGGTAAAATAAGACACTTACATGTAAAAGTATGAAGAGAATTGAGTTGATATTCAGGAAATTGCATTAAAATATATCCATCAAAATCAAAAGAAAAAACAAAAAGTTGTATGGTTGAAATTCATCTTCTTCATTATATATTAAGCAAGCCACTAAATAATATAGGCACTTTAAGTAATAAAATATGATAATCCTCTGTATTTAATTTATTTTATGATTTAACAAAACTCAATTTGAAAGGAGAATAATTCTCAAGAAGCATGCATGCATGTATGTACAAACACATACAGTTTCACAATTCTTCACCTTCCCAATAACCCTACATTGCCTACTGTTTTGCACTACAGCTATCTTATTCTTTAAAAAACACAAAAAGCTATTGCTCAAGTGAGGACTACAGGAATGAAACTCATAAGGAAATGCACAAGATGTTCTCACCTAATTGCACCTTGTAGCTCAAATCACCAGAACATTTTTAAGAGAATAAGATTCCACCTAGAATAATCTGATATAAAGCAAGAAATACTATGTTACATTGTTTTAAGTTGATAAAAAGAGAAAGTTTTACACAGCTGAGATATAGAACATATAATTCTGCTTCTTTTTCCTTCTTCTGAACATACACAAAATGAACAATTTTTTAATATGACTCAATAGTAATGTTTAATATATAATGTCTAGTTTTATTGGTACTCTGTGCTCCTCATTTGTCCTTTAATAAGACCTAAATTTAAGTAACTTTTAAATATTATGGAAGAAAAGATTAATATTAATAACAACTGTAATATATTTCATATATTTAGTTTCATTTTTTATTGTACTTAATTATTGTATCGAGTCCATTTATAGAAGGAAATGAGGAAAAAAAGATGGGAGGAAATAAGGAAGTAAGAAGAGACGCTATGGAGAGAGAAAGAGAAGAAGGGTGTTTTTAGGCAAATGTTATGGAACACTTTTTAACGTGCCAGGTATGGTAAATGGTACGATGATACATGGTAGATTGGCCACTGGAAAATGAAAATAGATACAGTCTCTGTTCTCATGTAACTTACAAACTATAAAGACACAGTCATGGTACGAACATAATGTAGCTACATACAATGTGTTAAATCTCTGTCATACTTATATAATCGGGGTAAGAGTACGTAGCCTAAGAACTGAAGCTTGAAAAATGGCAAACAGAGATGTGTCATGCAGAAACACCAGCAAGAGATGTAGGTAGACACAGGAAATCACAGAAAAGTTTGAAAACTAGTAGTTCAGAATATGGGATCATAATGTAAGTGTGTATCGATGTGTGCCAGATTCAATCATAATTGTGTGTGTGTGTGTGTGTGTGTTGTTTGTAGGAGGATCAGGTATGCTAGAAAGGAAGGGTGATGGAGGGGGGTGGGAAAGTGATAGATAAGGTAGCGAGGCAGATAAGCAAATTCATAACCAGATTTGCTGCTGCAAGATATTTTTTTTCTTCACTTGCAGATTCAAAGCCAGTCTGAATGTCTTTGTCCCATGGATTCTAAAACATTATGACATTGGTATATTTGCATGAGTCCTTAATACCTACACAAAGTCCAGAATCATAGAATAATAACAATAATATTCACCATGATCTCTAATAAAGTAATTACTCTATGCCAGTCACTATTCAAACATTGTAATTTTCCTGATACAGGTATAATTCTTTACCTCAATGTACAGATGAAGAAAGGCTATGAGACTAGTCTCCCAGCCAGGAACTGTCAGACGCCAGACTCAAACCCAAACCACCTGCTGCTGGAGTCCATTTTCTTAATCATTTTTATTATGGTTCAATTTCCTAAGCTTTAATTTTGTTAGTTAATTTCCAAACGCAAGTAGCAATCTGCCATGCAAAATAATTTAGGAATTCCAACCTAGTAATAAATAAATCAGGGAGCAAAATAATTTAGGTTGGAATCGCCAAATTATTTTTGCTCTCTGATTATTTATTATTTTCCAGTTCTAAGGGAGAAGATAAAATCAGTGAATAAAATAAAGTGTCATTGCCTTCCTGGAGTTTAGAATCTGACTCTGGTGCTATTACATAGTACAGTTCTATGTAATAACTATAAATAACAGAGAGGTTCCATAATCATTGGAAAGATACCTTTTGTTTTTCTAAACTTATTCTATTTTGATATTTACACTGTATTATTTGTTTCCGCAAATGGCATTTGGGCAAATGTGTGGAAAAAAGAAAAATCTACCTTAGCTTTCGTAAGAGTATATGTGCAGAAATCTTAGATGCAAGCTCAAAAATACTGTCAAATATAAAGATGAAACACTTGTGAATATCTGGAGTACATTTCNTCTGGAGTACATTTTAAAAACACAAAATTAAACCTTGTTGCTTTCTTCTACAAAATGTGCTAGTTTTCAAAAGTTTCAAAACTATTAATGACTTTTCAAAGCTTCCCACAAAATTGTTTTGTCAGTATCCATTCATGAGGAACGACCTATATCCCTTGAAGGAACCTAATTTATGCTCCTTGCAGAGTTTTCTTTGAACATTCTTGCATTTAATTATCTGGAATAAACTGTTCCTCTTGACAAGAAATACTGTTTCTTGGTTTTATTCCATGTCTATAGAAATTTAGAAGTAAGATCCAACATGGAAGGAAGGCGGGGATCTTTATAGACTAAACAACCCAAGAAAATAAATGTCCACGGATCATGGTGAAAAGAGCCATTTCCTTAGTTTTAATCAGTGATTAGATGCCAAGAACACATAAGAAAAAAATCAAATGCAATAGCCAGTTTCTCTGTGTTGTGTGATTAAAATTGAATCTTGTAAGCAGTTGAGAATGTTGTTAATTACAGTCCAGGGGAAAGCAAAGTCAATATCACACACTTTTAAGCAAAAGTAAATAGGATTTTACGTTGTTGGTAACAGCAATATGTTTTGAGCAGCGTTGAGCTACTTCATCCATTAGCATAGCTGTTCTTGGAC
>NC_048222.1:90562524-90573258 GCF_002007445.2 Ailuropoda melanoleuca | reverse complement strand
TTTTCTTTGAACATTCTTGGATTTAATTATCTGGAATAAACTGTTCCTCTTGACAAGAAATACTGTTTCTTTTTTTTATTCCATGTCTATAGAAATTTAAAAGTAAGATCCAACATGGAAGGAAGGGGGGGGATCTTTATAGACTAAACAAACCAAGAAAATAAATGTCCACGGATCATGGTGAAAAGAGCCATTTCCTTAGTTTTAATCAGTGATTAGATGCCAAGAACACATCATAAAAAAATCAAATGCAATAGCCAGTTCTCTGTGTTGTGTGATTAATATTGCCAGTCAGTTGAATCTTGTAAGCAGTTGAGAATGTTGTCAATTACAGTCCAGGGGAAAGCAAAGTCAATATCACACACTTTTAAGCAAAAGTAAATAGGAGTTTTGTTGTTGGTAACAGCAATATGTTTTGAGCAGCGTTGAGCTACTTCATCCATTAGCATAGCTGTTCTTGGACTTAGTGATATGATACCTGGAACGTACTCTAATGTAGGTATTAAATTAGATCAGAACTGTGTTTGTCAGTTTCAGGGTGCTAAGACATATGCGCTATAAAGATAAAACAATTCAGACAGTTGACAAACCAGTGAATCGTTAAAAATCACTGTAATGAAGAAGGTAAGAGAATCTCTCTGGGGGACCAGGAATCCCTCACTTAGAAGGGCTCTTGCAAAGTGTGTCGATGGCAAATTCTCCTTTTACAAATGTTTTTCTCTTCTACAATTTCCTCAGCCTATTATTCATGTTTCCACCCTTAGATATAACCATATTTGTTCCTAAAAGTTAATTTCTTATGGTAAGATATTCCACATTCTCAAGTGGAAAAGGGCAGTTTCCCACCAGTGTAGTTCCAATCTAGTTACCTCTGTTCTGTTGTACTAGGAGCTACAGAAGGGAGATAGTGTAAGGAGGTCGAATGACCCTGGGAATGGCACCTGCAAACAAGTTTCTAACACTCCCAGTGATTTGTTAGTTGGATTGGTAAGCTCTCCTTTTATATTGCAAATGTCCCGAGTGCATGCAATCAGTCATTCCTAGAAAGCAATTACAGTAATGTTAGCAGTACTAGATTCTCAGTAATGGGAATGACCTTTCCTCCCATGCCTGCACCAAAGGGAAATAGAAAGGGCAAGGGAATTTCATAAGTCATTCTTAGGAGAGCAGAGCCCTGGAAAGAAGTCTAAGTAGAGTGTGTGGAAATCCATAGGGCAGCTTGAGGGGATTGGGTTAAGTGTGAGATACAGAACTGTAAGTGAAGTGGCAAAAATCTATCATCTGCCATGCAATTTTGTCCCCAATTTTGGGAATGAAACCATACCATTTACTTCCACCTACCTAACACTGAAAAGCAAGCTGTGATTACTTCCTGTCAGTAAGGATAGGTGGAGGCACCCACATGGAAAATCGAAAGGAGTCATTGTGATTTCTGTACTCTATGCCACTTCTTGTCTTGTCTTGATGATGATACCCTGTATTCTAGGCAATTCTTGGAAGCTCACCCCATAAGTCCCTGTTCCTGCTACTGCTCTGGCTTTTGGGGCAACATGGTACAGCAGGAAGTTTAGGAATGATATAGCTATGGATAAAATGCCTAGTTCCACAATTAACTAGTGAAGTACACTAAAAAAGCTACACAACTTTAGCTTCAATTTCTTCAAGTGAAAAACTCTGGATAATATCACTTTTACAGGGCTTTGTGGGTATTAAGTAAGAGAACATGAAAATATACCAAGCTCAGTTTCTGGCATTTAATGAGCTCTCGAATGAATAAAGCCTTGCTGCTTTCTTTTGGACTCCCAAATAATTTTAAATTAAAAATTGTCAGCACTCCCCTGACAATGAAAGTTAATACTTTCATAGCTCCAACTCACAGTTCAATCATTCACTCACTCACTCACTCACTCACTCATCCATAGAATTGTTGGTATATTAATATGTAAGATGTTAATGTCAGTTAACAAGACTAAAAAAAGACAACATTATACTATATAGAGCCCCTACCCTCCAAAAAACTTCTCTTTAAAAAACAAACAAGAGCAGAAAAGTTCTTTCACCGCAATTGCATGCTCTGTCAATTAACTCTCCTTCTGGAGAATTTGAACGGGAACTGTGTGGAGAACTAAACATTTGAAAGCAGTAACACCAGTGGGAAAACCTGAAAGAGAGAGGCAATGACAAGCCAAAGTCAGAAGAAAGCCAAAAGGAGGCATAAGCAAAGCCTATGACTAATATAAAGTCCTATGGCTAATATAAATTTTTGAAGGCAAAAGGATATGTACTGAATACATAAAGCAGTGGGATCAGAGAAAGAACAGAACTGAGTCATATTAAAAGTAGGGGAAAAACAAAACAAAACAAAAACAAACTGAGTAGCTCCTGTCTCATCCTGAATGACATTCCTTTCCAACCCACCTTCCTAAGACAAAATGTAGTGTGGCTCTTGCTCCTACCATGAACTCCCTCTGTGTCTTTCTTATCAATACTTANCTCTTGCTCCTCCCATGAACTCCCTCTGTGTCTTTCTTATCAATACTTACACATCTCCACATTCAATATCTAATACTTAAGGTACCAGAGGAAATTTCTATTTTAACAAACAAAAGTCTCATAGATAAATCATCTGAATGTAATTTAAAGTACTTTGGTAAGAATAATCTGAATCACAGATAACTTAATTTCGTATAAGCCCTGGGGCTGATTAGTTAGAATTTGAATTATCCCCCCTTCTGATTGCCCCCCATTTCTTTATCCCTTTCTTCCCCTACCGATCATCTTAGTTCTTATGTTCCATAGATGAGAGAAATCATATGATAATTGTCTTTCTCTGCTTGACTTGAAGCATGAGAGACTATGGACTATGAGAAACAAACTGAGGGCCTCAGAGGGGAGGGGTGTGGGGGAATGGGATAAACGGGTGATGGGTAGTAAGGAGGGCATGTATTGCATGGTGCACTGGGTGTTATACGCAACTAATGAATCATCAAACTTTACATCAAAAACCAGGGATGTACTGTATGGTAACTAACATAATATAATAAAAAATCATTAAAAAAAAAGAATTTGAATTATCCTAAACAGGAATCAACAATGGAGGGACAGCTGTGGACTCACTGCAGATTTTGAGATGAAAATCCACATACTCTGAGAAACAAACTGAGGGCTTCAGAGGGGAGGGGGTGGGGGAATGGGATAGGCTGGTGATGGGTAGTAAGGAGGGCACGTATTGCATGGTGCACTGGGTGTTATACGCAACTAATGAATCATCGAACTTTACATCAGAAACCAGGGATGTACTGTATGGTGACTCACATAATATAATAAAAATATTATTATAAAAAAAGAAAATATACATATGATAGCTCATTAATTACCATAAATTATTCATATGCCAGATAGAATGTGCATGAGCCCTGGGGTGCCTGGTTGGTACAGGTCAGGTCGACTGAAGGGCCCACTCTTGGTTTCAGCTCAGGTCATGGTCTGGGGATCTCAGTGTCCTGTGATGGAACCCTTAATCCAGCTCTGCGCTCAGTGCAGTCTGTTTAGGATTCTCCTTTCCCTCTCCCTTTGCCCCTCCCCTCACTCATTCTCCCTCCCTCTCTCTCTCTCTCAAATAAATAAGTAAATTTTAAAAAAAAGAAAAAGAAAGAAAGAAAGAAAGAGAAAGAAAGAAAGAAAGAAAGAAAGAAAGAAAAGAAAGGAAAGAAAGAAAGAAAAGGAGAGGAAGGAAGGAAGGAAGGAAGGAAGGAAGGAAGGAAGGAAGGAAGGAAAGAAAAAGTCCATGAGCCCTAAAGCCCTTGTGAGATCTGTTTGGTTCTGTATCATCTCTTTTCACGGAGGAAGTTGCCCAAATGACCAGAAGATAGGCTGATCTCACCTCTTCATCAGGGTTCTGAAAACTGGTTCTGAAAAGGGTTCAGTCCACAGGCCAGAAAAAGACCCCCTGACTGTTTTGTATATAGTTATACTGGTACAGAGCTCATTGGTTTACATATTATCTTACGGCTTCTTTGGGGACTTCAACAGCAGAGTTTAGTTGTTGTGACAAAGACCACACATAGAGACCAGAAAGCCTAATGTATCTACTATCTGGCCCTTCACAGAAAACGTTTCCTGAGCTGTGCTTTACATCACTGTGTTCTCCTCAGTGGGAACCTCTCCTACAAGGAGCTTGTTAGATTCTGAGGGTTGAGGATGCAAGGGTTTCCAAGCCCATACCAGGCAGGTTGTATGACAGTTTTTGTGCCTGCTGACCAAAATGAATTTGGTAAATTTGGCAGAATATGGCTTAAGACTTTTTTGTTCTCACCTCTTGGGGAGGTTGAGGGAGCAGGGGCCTCTATTGCCCTGTAAGGAGTTCTTAACAATAGCAACACCAATCCCTAAAGAGTGCCCCTGGATAGCAGGGCTTTTTTTTTTTCCTTTAAGAGAGAGAGAGAGAAAGAGAAAGGAAGGAGAGAGGAAGAGGGAAGGAAGGAAGAGGGAAGGAAGGAAGGAAGGAAGGAAGGAAGGAAGGAAGGAAGGAAGGAAACAAAGGAAAGAAGGAAGGAAGGGGAAAGGAGGGACAGAGGTGGGGAGGAAGGAAGGAGGAGAGGAAGGAAAGGACAGGAAAAAAGAAAACACAAGACAGTACTAACATACAGAATTTACCTGACTTGGTCTTGGTCTCAATATCATTGCATACTTCTCTGACTTACAGTTAAGGCATATTGTTCTATAGGATATTAACAATCTCATAAAACATTTGCTTCATAGTCACTGTACAAACTACAAAATGCAAAATATCTTCCTGTCTTGCTAAACGAATGACTGCTACTTCCTTACTAATTACAGCTGTATCCTCCCTCTAGACTATTCTCCCTGTAGGTAAGATCTGTTGAAATACACAACCATCGAGTTGCCCCCACTTCCTGACAAGACGCAATCCAAAATCAATCTCTACTTCCTTAGACCCTTTCTAAGATTAACCAATCAAGGCCAAATCCTGATCAGTATCTTCATGACACCGTCTTTCGAAAATACCCAACAGTTTCCCACGGGGTGTATTCTCCCTTGCCGTAATGAGTAATAAACCCAACCTGTTCAACTCTCAGTGTTCCTGATGTTGCTTGGATGAAGCACACTGGCAGTTTCCTTCTCAGGACACCCATCTGCATAATAGCCAAGTATACAGCCTGGTCTCTGTATGCAGAAGCTGTTAAACTTTGGGAAGTACTGTATCACCATTTTGTTTGTACAAGACAAGCCCTCCATTTCAGATTCACTGTATACTTGTATTCAGGGCAGGCCAAGCTTAGGACTTTTGCTAGTAAAATTGTCTACTTGAAACCCTCCAGTCACACTGGGGTATATAATTCAGCAGAGTATTAATGGGTCTGCATGAATGAAGTGAAAAGCCATTGACAAAATGTATCTTAAGATGAATTTCAGAAAGATAGCAATAATCAAAAAGAGTAATAGAAATTCACAAATTCTTGGTTTTCTTTGTTCATATTTTTCTGAATATCAGTTATAACACGGGGGTCCCAGAAGTTAATTTCTCTCACTGCAGGGCATTTAAACGTAAATTGCTACATTATTTTTTCAGCTAAAATCATTAAATATTAAATAATGATGCATCACGTGAGTTAGGCTGTTTTCTATTGATATGAAATGTCTGTAACTTGGGTGGCTAACAGGGGAGTCAGATGTTTTCCAAGGTCACTTCAAGTATGGAGAACAAATCTATTTGTGAAATTTAGAACTTATAAAGATTATTATGGTATCATCAGGTTCAAGTTTCATGTGCTGCTAACGCACCTGCACAAGAACCCAATATTAGGTTTCTAAATTTTCAGTTTAGTTAAAAGTTGTTAAAAGATATTTGAATATTCTGGAAATTACAATATCTATCAGCCTGCAATAGGAGAGACAGGTAACATTGGTTCTACCAAAGAAATTACTGCATATTTTTCTTCCTCTATCATTTTCCCTCCCTTTTAATTTTTTTTCTGTAATATTTTCCTTTTTTATATATCTCTCTCATTATATTTCTTTCCCTTCTGAGAATAAGCCCACCACTGGTACTCTGTGTCACTGCATAGCCCTGAGGTTAGTACACTGATGTCAACGAAAATCTGCATAGAACTTGCATAGTGCAGAAGGATTATCTTGACAGCTGCTTTTTACAATCAGCCTTACCTATGTGGACTCTGTGGCCAAAAATGTCATAATAATTACTAGTATGGCTTTTGGTCTTGAAGTTGTCCTAAATTCCCTTTCATAGGAAGCAGAAAGTCTTACTGTGACCCATATTAAAGGAGCATAGGAAGTGCCTTGAAGTGCCTACCCTCATGATAATTCTCTCTACATCTTGGTATCTTTGGGGAAAGTTAAAATAAAAACAAATATAAATTACACATTTATTAGGAGTAATCAGCAAGAAATTATAATTTTAAAGCCCCATACTAAAATGTTAAACTGTGACAGTGAAGTTATAAATACATCAACAATGTGGATAATCATAAATAGGGGCCTATTACATGACAAATAACTCGTAGGTACAAACAGCCCTTGCGAGTTTGGCTTGGCAGTGAGGGCCTTATAAATTAAAGAATCTTTTTTTTGCCTCTCTCTCACTGCTTTTGTCCAGAGGGATTCAGGGTGATTAGTTTACGTGAATGCAAGCTTATATAAGACAACCATGTGACATGGTTAACAATGACCTCAATAAAAACTCTAATGCCATCTAATGCAAGGAAGCAAAATGTCAGGATTAAAGGAAGTAATAGCCACAGTTCCTTCTTCCCTGGTCTCATTGTAGAATCCAGGAAACCTGTCCTATGAAGAATGACTATATGAATTTGGATGCTCATCTTGAAGGAAAAAAAGAAACTCAAAAGAGAAGGAGGGGCACCTAGGTGGCACAGTCTATTAAAGGGACTGACTCGGTTTGGGCTCTGGTCTGATCTCAGGGTCCTGAGATCTAGCCCCACGTTGGGCTCCAGGGTCAGCGTGGAGTCTGTTTGAGTTTCTCTCTCCCTCTCCATCTGCCCCTTCCCCCACTCTTGTACTCTGTCTTTCTCTCTCGCTCTCAAAAATAAATAAATCTTAAAGACAGAAAGAAGGAAAAAAATGAGGGGAGAGAGAAAAAAAAAACAAAAGACAGTTTCATTCATTATTAAATCGTTTATCAAACTGTACAGAACTGTGGCAAGTACCCAGAAAGGTTGTATCGGCTGTTAAAAGTCAAAGTTAAATTTAGACCAAGATTTCTATGTTCAGTTTCAATGTTCTTTCCATGGCCATTTCCAAGATGTATGATGGTTTTAAAATCAAGCAATCCTAAATTGAAATATGTACATCCTAACTTAAAAGTGGTTTGATGCAAGGGGTGCCTGCATTGGCTCAGTTGGTTAAGCATCTGCCTTTGGCTCAGGTCATGATCTAAGGGTCTTGGGATCGAGCCCCCTGTCAGGCTCCATGCTGGGTAGGGAATCTGCTTCACCTCTCCCTCTGCCCCTTCCCCTGCTTGTGCTCTCTCTCACTCTTCCTCTAAATAAAGTATTCAGATTACAATGATAATGCAGAATGGAAGGACAGAATAGGATATGTGGCCTACCTGGATATTAGAAAGTATTTAAATTCTCATTGGAAACTCTATCTTTACATTTCTTTACCAACATATTTAAGTGATTCTTTTATCTTCTTTTATCTATTATTTAACAAATACAATAAAATGGTAAAGTTCATGCTAAGGTCATTGGTTTTAATATTTTCTCAAGGACTATAGGAAATAAGATACTCTACCATAATAGTACATCAGAAGAATTTAATTTCAGTTCTTGTTTTGTTATTGTAAAATGAGCAACATTAATTACATCATAGTTTCATATAATACACTCATTTACTGAAGTGAGACCTAAGTACTCAGTACTCTCCAATCACAAAAGATCAATCAATAAGACATAACAGAGGTTAAAACACAAGGATGCTATAGTGAAAGTTGAAATGGATTTTATTTCTTTCATTCTTTTATATATGAAGTAGACATCTGCTTTGGAATCAAATCATTCTGAATACAGTTCTGTGTTTTGTCAACTGTGGCAGGCTCTGTAACTTGGAAAGTTACCTTATAATTTCTGATTTGTCATTCTCACAACTATTAAATGGGAATAACAATCTTTTTTTTTTTTATTTCACAGGATTTTTGTGAGAATTGATTGTCCTTTATCATCCCAAGTACTGAGGAAATGTCATTAAAATTGTCACTATTTTTCCTGTTTAGAATGGAAGGATTCACCTTCCACATGTGTTAGTCATCTGCTACATTGCATCTACATCTAAATTACTGAACTGAAAAGCTCCTAAAGATTACCAAGTTTCATTCTCTTCATACCCTCTATATTCCCTAGCGCAATGTCGTACACAGTTGATTAAGAAATATTTGATCACTGAATCAGGGAATGATATAACAAATAGAAACTCTTTCAGGTAAGACTTTTAACAACTTCAGAAATTGATACATATTGTGGGTGTTACTAATAAACGTACATTGTTAAAATAAACTACCCAGATTACAATAATGATGCAAAAAGAACAGAATTTATTTGACCTACCTACATGTATAGGTATATAGTTAAGAAACATTTTCTTAAGCAAATTTATCCAGGGAACTTGTTGCACATCATTTTGTTTATTACTTACTTAATGCATACTCTGAACCAAGGATATTTGAAGTAAATTAATATTTTAACTCATTTAATAATCATAACAAACCTAGAAGGTATAGTGTTACTATTATTTCTGTTCTATGGATGAGAAAATTGCAACATAGAGATTGAACAGATAACATGCCCAAGATCACAGAGCTTGATTGCAGAGCCAGAATCTGAATTTAGGCAGAGGATTTTCAGTTTCTGCTTTCCAAACCATTATATTATGATGTAATATTTCAAAAAAAAAATGTAGCATCACTACCCTCTCAAAATACAAAGTGTGATTCTTCTGACTTTTGCAATAAATATATTAAGGTTACTGGAAGAACCACGGATAGGAAATTTACTTTTTCTACTATTAGTGGCAACAGAACATCCTTTATCCACAGATCTTATTCCAAGAACATCTCTGTTCCTTTTCCCTTAGGTGCTTAAACAAATCTTACAACATTTCTCACAAAATAAATGTTGGGAACCATTCAGTCTCATTTAGAACTGCTCAATGGTGAGTACATGCCATCTGAGACTGCTCCTGCCGTAAATCGCCCCAGGTTATTGACTTTATTTCAAGTTATCATATATAAAGTAAACACCATTATTGACATGGAAGATACTTCATTTTCTCATGTTTCATTTACTTTCCACATACTAGGGAGCTAAAATGGCGTTTCATGATACAATCCTGGAACACACTGCTTCAGAATATTGCTTATTTACAATCCAAATAAAAGCTTTATGTTTTTAGCTATCACAACTGCACTTAATAAAATCAGTGATGTAAGTATAGATTGTTTGTTTTTCTTTTCTTTCATTTTTATTGTTTTTTTTTCTGTTGGTTTTTTATGGAATCAAAAGCTAATAGTATACTACCAACACATAGACACTAAGGGAATTTTTGAATGATGTCATTCAAGAGGAAGGCAAATTATTCCAGAAGAAATATTTCAGAAGCAAAAAAGAAAAATGGCTATTTTCTTAATTTCCCCTAAGGATGGCACATAACTAGTACCACTCGAAATGTGTTGCAGAAAAATTAACATGTAATGGATCCCTTAAGACATTCACAAAGTTTAGTTCAAATGAAATCACCTGAAGGATTTTAAAACACATTTCTGGAACCAACCTTCAGTGGTTCAGATTAAACTGGTCTTGGGGGCACCTGCGTGGCTGAGTTGGTTACGTGTCTGCCTTCGGCTCAGGTCATGATCCTGGGGTCCTGAGATTGAGCCCCACATCAGGCTCCTCGCTCAGCAGCAGAGTCTGCTCCTCCCTCTCCCTCTGCCCCTTACCCTGCTTATGCCCTCTCTCTCTCTCTCTCTTTCTCTGTCAAATAAAAAATATAAAACAAAACAAAATAAAATAAATAAACCAAACTAAAATAAAATAAAAGAATAAACTGGTCTTGGGCAGGGCTTGAGAATTTATATTTCTTCTAAGTTTCCAGGTGATACTGATTCTCCTGTCTGTGACCTCACTTTGAGAGTCACTGCTTTAAGATTTTAGAGTTTCATCTTATCTTGGAACTCTGCTGAGGAAAAGCCATCAAACTTTTAAAAATTTTTTTAACCATGAAGGAAACCATGTAGGCTCTCTTGCAAATAAGACCTTTAAAATATTTATATTACCTGAATGAATTATTTGCATTTTTAAGGTCAATTCAGGCATTACAACTTTTTGTATTTTTAAAAAATTCGTTTTATAGTAGCTGTTAACTACATTTGATAATGATTCATACATTCACAGCTCTTGCAGTTGTATTAAGCAGGTTATAAATATGTCATTTACTTTTGGTCTTTTAAATATGTTGCTATGCACTAAAGGATGAACTGTTTCTTTTGTAGTTATTGTTTGTATGTCTAAAACCAAGCTAATTAATTGTTTTCAATAATTTAATTCATTCAATAAATACATATTAAACTTGTACTTAGTTATTAGGTGCTGGTGTTATATTATAAAATAATAATAAATAAAACCTTCTCATATGTAATTTACAATAAAGATTAAAAATAACTTTAAAATATAATATTTGAAG
>NC_048222.1:90562174-90562424 GCF_002007445.2 Ailuropoda melanoleuca | reverse complement strand
TGGGAGAGGGGCAAGATAGAATCTTCAAGCCTACTCCCCACGGGGGCCTACTCAGGGCTGGGGCTAGATCTCAGGATCCTGAGATCATGACCTGAGATGAAACCAAGAATCCAATGCTTAACCAACTGAGCCATCCAGGCACCCCACCCCTGTTTTTTTTTCCTTGGAAATTTTACATGCCTTTTATTTTTTATTATTATTTTTTACATGCCTTTTAAACAAAGTCTAAAGTTGAGGTTTTGGCAGCTTC
>NC_048222.1:90555953-90562152 GCF_002007445.2 Ailuropoda melanoleuca | reverse complement strand
TTTTTTTTTTTTCTTGGAAATTTTACATGCCTTTTATTTTTTATTATTATTTTTTACATGCCTTTTAAACAAAGTCTAAAGTTGAGGTTTTGGCAGCTTCCGCCCATAATACTTGATTCTATTCCTTCAGTATATTTGGGAATTTTTAAATCCACAAATAAGACTTAAAAAATAAAATCATGGGGGTGCCTGGGTGGCGCAGTCGTTAAGCGTCTGCCTTCCACTCAAGGCGTGATCCCAGCGTTCTGGCATCGAGCCCCACGTCAGGCTCTTCCGCTGGGAGCCTGCTTCTTCCTCTCCCACTCCCCCTGCTTGTGTTCCCTCTCTGGCTGGCTGTCTCTTTCTGTTAAATAAATAAAATCTTTAAAAAAATAAAAAATAAAAAAATAAAATCATGAATGTTTTATTTTGTCAGGTTTATCGAAGCATAATTTACATGCATAATGTTCACTCTTTTAAGTTTATAGATCAATGAGTTTTATCAAGTATATGCAGATATGTAAATACTAACATTATCAGGATACAGAGCAGTCTGTTACCTGAAAATGTTCTCTCATAGCCCTTTGTAGTCATCTCCTTTCCCCAGGTCTAGGTGACTCTTGACTTGTGTTTTGTCTTTTCGAAAATCTTATTAAAATGGAATCATAGATTATGTAAACTTTCAATTCAGGCATCTTTCTCTTAGCATATACTTATTTTATTTTATTTTATTTAAGATTTTATTTATTTATTTGACAGAGAGAGAGACAGCCAGCGAGAGAGGGAACATAAGCAGGGGGAGTGGGAGAGGAAGAAGCAGTCCTCCCAGCAGAGAAGCCTGATGTGGGGCTCGATCCCAGAATGCTGGGATCACGCACACCCTGAGCCAAAGGCAGAGGCTTAACGACTGTGCCACCCAGGTGCCCCTCTCCTAGCATATACTTTTAGGCTTCATCCATATAATTGTATGTGTCAGTAGTCACTCTTTTATCTTTTTGGTTGATATGACTAATATTCAATTATATGTGTGTACCACAATTTATATATCCATTCATCAGCTGAGGGACATTTGGGTAGTTTTCAATCTGGGATAATTATGAATAAAACTGCTATGCATATTTTTGACAGGTTTTTGTGTAGCTAATTGTATTCATTTCTGTAGGATAAATACTTGAGAGTAGGATTGCTGAGCCATGTAAGTGTAGGTTTAACTTCATTAGAAACTGACAAATTGTTTTCCGTATTGGTTGAACAATTTTGTATTCCCACTAGCAATGCATAAGAGTTACAATTGTTTTGCATCTTCATCAGCACTTGGGATTATTTTTTTTTCCTTGCTACTCNTGCTGAGCCATGTAAGTGTAGGTTTAACTTCATTAGAAACTGACAAATTGTTTTCCATATTGGTTGAACAATTTTGTATTCCCACTAGCAATGCATGAGTTACAATTGTTTTGCATCTTCATCAGCACTTGGGATTATTTTTTTCCTTGCTACTCTAATAATAATGATATTTAAGGGTATTTAATGGTATTCATTGGTATATAATGGTATTTCATTTTAGTTTTAATTTGCATTTCCATAATGACTAATAAAGCCAATCAACTTTTCATGTGCTTATTTGCTATCCATATCTTCTCTTTGATGAACTCTGTAAATACATTTTGTCACATAATATTTTTAATTTTTGAGGAATTATAAGGAGATATGGATATTTTTAAAAGAATTTTACTAACCAAGGATAAGTAAACTTGAATGTTTTAAAATCCAAAAGTAATAACCTCATAATTAACATTACATTGTTACAACAAATAATTCAGATCTAACTAATAAAAAAAGGTTAAAATAGAAATGAAGATATATCTCAGAGATAAAAAATCACTACCTTTAAAACTTTAACAACTAATAAAAATCAGCCAGTTTTCAACCACATAAAAATGTCTCTGATTCCTATTACTTCATACTTGGCCAAACACTTACAAGAATTAAATATGACAGTTAAAAACATCATGTGTTTCAAGCATTTCACACTAAACTGCTACAACTGTCCCCTAAGGGACTGACCTGGAAAGCCTCTCTCACTTTCTTTTGCCTCAAACAACAAACAAAAAAAAAATTATTCCACTCATATTAAATTACTGAAATGTTTAAATGCCTATGTAATATCACAAACAAATAGAATATTATTGGCAACGAACCGATTGTAAGCACTAATCAGATACTAAGTTATTATTTGATAATTAAATATTAAATGTCTGCAGGATCAGAGACATTGAAAGTTAGCATGGAATTATGCCCTTATAAATTATTAATTATGTGATAAGCTTATATTGACTTTCAGGACTTGATTTCTTCATTTGCCAAATATTGATATCAATATCTACCTCACAGGGTTATGTAAAATGTAAAATCACTCTCTAGACTAAATACTGATACTTTAAATATTAATACTATTTCTATTCATATGTTATTAAAAGTATGAAATTCACATCCCTCACTAGGATGTAGTTTTGTTTAATGGAATAGTGGGCACAAAGTTTTGTGGTTTTTACAAAATGTTTCCTTCAGAAACACACGAACAGTCTTATGAATCATGGAAAATAACATAAAAGACATAAAATAAAATTTTTGTGATACTATGGGCAAATAATAATGAAATTCTAAATAATATAGATAGTGAGAATCTTCCAACTACCCATTTCTCCCTACCCATTTTCTAATTGCTTATGTTCTACAAGAAACAATTTTTAACCTCATATTTTGCTGAATAATTACAGAATGAAATTATAGAAAGTTTTCCCCCCAAANCCTCTAATGAGAATAGTAAAACAGAGGAAGGATGAATAAGAATAAAATAATAGAGCAAGAGAGAAAAGGAGGAATTAAAACATTTTTCTACAAAAAATTAGTGAAAATGTTTAAAAATTTTAACTTAGCCTGTTATAGTAAACATTCATCAAATACCAATTACGAGCCATCAAATTTATAGGTAATAATTAACATCATAAAACCTGCGTATATTCATGAGAAGACTAGATGGTCTGAGAGAGCTTGCTTCCATACAATATCCAGTTGATGGATAAACGGTACGAAACCTACTGTTGAATTTATTACTGAGCTTGCAAGAAATCTCCAAAGGCAAATACACGCACACGATGTTAAATCAATACGCTGAAAGAAACACAAAATTTAGGCTACTTTGGAAGTATTGACAAGTATTGGAAAACTAGAATCTCGGAATTTTTTTTTTAGCCACATAAAGAATATAGTAGTCTAAACTCCGTGTTTGCATTNCCACATAAGGAATATAGTAGTCTAAACTCCGTGTTTGCATTATTTAGAGCAGTTGAGTTAGAGGCTCTAAAAAAAGAGTCAAGATACTTAAAATGAGTAATTACATATTATAAAAGGTTGAGCTATAAAAACCCCAGTTACAGGCAAGAAAGAACCAATAAGCAATCCTCTTAAAAATAAAAACTGCAGTAATAATACTCTCTGCTGTAATTTGTAACCATAGACTTCCTCTTAGATGGGCCCTATGCATTCCATGCATTAACACACACTACTAAAACTTTCTAGGAACCCCTAAATTGAGATAGCCAATTAAAGTAGACTCAGATAGTGAATCTGCAACAAACCTTCTTTAAGATAAAAGCATGACCAAGGCAAGTTCCTCAGTATTCCTGAGACTAAGTTTAACAAATTAATAATTATAGAACCAAACATAAAGAAACAAGCCCAAATAAGCCAAACTAGGCTAAGACAAAGAAAACAGAATTCAAAACTAACAATGGAGTCTATGTCTTCATGACCCCATTAGGTTATGAGATTGGGAATGCTAGGCTGACTTTTGTTTGTACAATGGCAATAGCCTTCCCTGTGCGCTCAAAGGTATGGGATTGACACATCTTTAACATGCAGTCAAATGCTTTAAGTTCTTGAACTGCATTGTTATAGATTAAGACAATGTACTCAGACATCCAAAATATTTTTAAAAAGGTATAAGTATCTAAGTTTCAAGCTTCTTATTATATTCTAACCACCCGAAACCTCTACAAAAATATTTAAAGTGAATGATCAATACTCAGTGCCTCAGGTCCTGGATAAGAGAAAAACCTGAAGATATGTATGCTACATTAGAAAAGCAATATAAATGAAAATAAAAATTGTTCATTGGAAGACTTGATTATCTGAGGGGTTTTGAGGTATTGAGTGGGATCATATGGGATTTAGGTCCTAAAAAGAATTTTCCAACAATAAATTTCCATTTGAGTTTGCAGTTGTAAATTGGGAAGTGCACTGAATTTGGGGACCTACAAGTGAAAATAACCTCAAGAGCTTTCGTCTCCTTACTTAAAGAAGAAGAAAAAGGAGGAGGAGGGGAAGAAGGAGAAGAAGGGGCAGCAACAGCAGCTGTAGCAGGGGGGAAAGGAGGTGTGCTTGAAATGATTCTCAAGGATTATCCCCCCCTTTTATTTAGTTTTACTAATTTATTTAAGTCCTAAACATTTCATTTATAAATTATTTCTATTCACCAGAAACTGTCCTTGATGTTATGTGAGAACTGGGAGCTGGGCTCAAGGAGTTTTCATTTCCACTTTATTATCCAATGGTTTCTATGAATGGTCCACATCTGTTGTACAAGGTCCTGAATAGTCTGCCCTTGCCTGCTTTTGGAGCTCATCTCTATTCATTCTCTTCTTCATCCACACTAGTGACACTTGTGAACAAATTGTCCCATCACTCTCTATCCATTTAGACTGACATCATTTTCCAGATAGCATTTATGCCTGAAATTATATTACATATTTATTTATTTGGGCTTTAGGATGTAATAAAATAAAACAGACATAAAAATGAGGAATATATTAATTGCTTATAATATTCACTGATTATTCACAATACAAATTGGACTCAATCATCAAAAAAAACAGAAAGTATCTCTTCTAAGATTTTTAATATGACTATGATACGGTATGGCAGCTGCAATAAAACAAAGTAAATAATACATTTTTCCATTGTGATAGGCAACATCCCAAAGTTTTAGGATTTAATAACTTAAGATGGATGATGTTGATAGTAGAAAAATACTGAAATAATTGAGCAGAATCATAACCACGTAATCAATATTTTTTTGGAATAGCTCTATCATTTATATGTAAGATTTTATAAAACTTACAAATGATTTGGCAAGGTAAAAAACAGAACGTACAGACAAACAAGAAAAACTCCTTTTTGTTTACTTGACACTATGAGGACTACGAAAATTTAAAAAGAGACCACGTTGTGGATTGGAGAAATCTTCAGGGCTAGTAAAGGTAATAATTTTAGGAGTTGGCTATTTAATTTATGGATTACTCAAGCTTTTGAATGAAAAATTATCTCCATTATTCTTCACTTTGGACATTTTACTGCTTATCAGCATCTCCCTTGGTGTATAGAGAAATGAAGTAAAAAATGTTGCAGAACTTTACCAACTGCACAGAACAGGACAGGAAGTTTACAAAAATAGTGACAAAGACATTGAAAGATCTGGCTAAAGTTAGTCTTTAGAATATTCTGGTAATTTATTCTCCAAGCTATCACTGTTCCCAATTTCTATAAAGAATTAAGAGCTACCTAAATTAAAAGGAAGATCAAAACCAAATCAGTGCAAGTTTCAAATGCATTTTATCAAGTCAAATCAATGAAGTAATTTTGAGGAGAGATAATTCATTGGAAGCCATTAAAATAAAAAGAAAATGCTCCAGGAGTATGTGAGATTCAGGGAGGAGGCTGGGACTATTACACAGGGAAATTAGAAGGAAATGATCCAGAAGGCACATCAAAGAGGATCTACTTATGATATTAAGGGGGAAACCCCTTAAGATTAGAGATTAGTTTTCATAAAAAGGGAACTCTTTACTTCTACTTTTCTCATAGTAAATTATAATTGAAAGTGATTATTTACATAAGCAAAATGATGCGTATTTATTTACCATAGTCTTAAAATAAGTAAGATTTTGGTCTATGGCTTCTGTGAAAAATTTCTTATGTGATAAATTTCTTATGCTATAAAGTATATACAAATATAATTATAAACAGACTAACCAAGATGTTATCACTTTTTCAACATCTCCGCAACTCTTTTCCCCAAAATCTGTTTGGAAAATTAGTAAAGAACATAACACCCCATGCTGAAAAGGAAGTTTAACCCTGAGGCTTCTAGTAACAAAATAGT
>NC_048222.1:90509848-90555853 GCF_002007445.2 Ailuropoda melanoleuca | reverse complement strand
AATTATGGTTACAAGTCCTTTAGTAGATATATGTTTTGCAAATATTTTTTAGTAATTTGTGGCTTATCTTTATTTCTTAGCAGTGAGTTTGACAGGGCAAAGGTTTTTTAACTTTAATGAAGTCCACTTTGTCATTTTTTTTCTTTCATTGATTATGTTTTCAGTGCTGTATCTTAAACCTGATCACCAAGACCAAGGGAATGTATGTTTTCCTATGCTTCCTTTAAGAAGCTTTATAGTTGTGCTTTTGCATTTAGGCCTATGATCTATTTCAAGCAAATTTTGTGAAAAGTCTGTATTTAAATCTTTTTTTTTTCAATTAGACCTCCAATTGTTCCAGCACCATTTGTTGAAAATATTATTATTTTCTCCATTAAATGACTCTGCTCCCTTGTCAGAGATCAGTTGATATATTTGTGTTGGTCTATTTCTGGACTCTTAATTCTGTTTCCTTGACCTAGTGCAATGGTCTGAATGTTTGTTATCCCCAAAATTGGTATGTTGAAATCCTAAACCCCCAAAATTATGGTATTAGAAGGTAGAAGACTGGGAGTTGCTTAGGTCATAAAAGTGGACCCCTCATGAGGAGGACTAGTGCCTCATAAAAGAGGCTACCAAAAGATCCTTTGCCTTCTTCCATTATTCGAGGACATGGTGAGAAGGCACCAGCTGTGAACCTGGAAGAGGGTGCTCACCAGAACAGTACTTTGATCCTGGACCTCCAGCCTCCAGAACTGGCAGAAATAAATTTCTGTTGCTGTAATCTACCCAGTCTGTGATATTTTGTTATAGCAACCTAAGTGGATGAAGACACCTATATATGTATTGCTTTTGCCAATATCATACTGTCTTCATTACAGTGGCTATACAGTAATTCCTCTAATGTGGTAGTGTAAGTCTTCCACGTTTGTTTTCCTTCTTCAGCATTATGTTAACTCTTTGAAGTGTTTTACCTTTCTATATAAAGTTTATAAGTTTAGAATCAGTTTTTCTATATAGTAAAAAATAGTGTTCTTAGGAAAATGAGAAAGCGAGCCAGAGCCTGGGAGAAAATACTTACAAAATATATATCTGACAAAGGACTATATCCAAAACATACCAAACAAAGAAAAAAGAAAAAGAAGAGGAAAAGAAAGAAAGAAAGAGAGAAGAAAGAAAGAAAGAAAGGAAGGAAGAAGAAGAAAGAAAGCCTCTTAAAACCCAGTAACAAATAAGCATGACAGACTATGGGCTCTGAGAAACAAACTGAGGGCTTCAGAGGGGAGGGGGGTGGGGGAATGGGATAGACTGATGATGGGTAGTAAGGAGGGCACGTATTGCATGGTGCACTGGGTGTTATACGCAACTAATGAATCATCGAACTTTATATCAGAAACCAGGGATGTACTGTACGGTGACTAACATAATATAATAAAAAAAACATTAAAAAAAATGGGCAAAATCTCTGAATAGACACATCACTAAAGAAGGTATATAGTTGGAAAATAAGCATATGAAAAACCGTTCCACATCATATGTAGTCAGAGAATTGCAAGTTAAAACAAGATACCACTACACACATTAGAGTGACCAAAACCCAAAACCCAGGATATTTTACCCGTAAATCTCTGATGCATAGGGCCTCGTCTATCAAATCTTATGGTTATTTATCTCATGAATTCTTTCTTTTACTAGGTTGTATGCCCCTAGAAGTCAGGGATCACCATCTAATCCATCTTTATAACCTCCAAAACACCAAGTGAAATTCTTCACATAGAATATCTATAATAATTATGTCCTGAAAGAGTCAAAATATAATAATTGGTTTTGATTCTTTTTAGAGAATTTCCCCATTTATTTTCATTCTGCCTGCCATAGTTAATATAAGCAATTATATATGTGAATCTTTGTTAATGTATTGAAACCAAGACAAATTGGAACATTTCAGTATTTCCCTCAATTGCCAGTAAATAGGTTTATGATTTTTTTTTAAGATTTTATTTATTTATTTGACAGAGATTGAGACAGCCAGCGGGAGAGGGAACACATGCAGGGGGAGTGGGAGAGGAAGAAGCAGGCTCCCAGAGGAGGAGCCTGACGGGGGGCTCGATCCCATAACGCCGGGATCACGCCCTGAGCCGAAGGCAGACGCTTAACCGCTGTGCCACCCAGACGCCCCAGGTTTATGATTTTTAATTCATTTTTACTTATATATTTAAAAAGTACTTGGAATTAAATATTGCAAACTTAACATAGCATATGTTTCCAGATTTCCTACTAAAGTGATTGTAAAGTCACAAAAATATAAGCATCCGAGGACACATATAATGCAGATCAAAGCAAAAAAGACCTATCGACAGAATTTCTGTTGTTGAAATTAGATGCATATGTGATATGACTAAGCAGATAGACGTATATGGAACCTTAATCCTTCAGAGTTGGAGTGAATGTAAAGCAAGCATATTTGATTGACAGGACCTTGTAAAGCTCAGGAATTGGTGGCACACACAAAAAATTACTTTATGTTTATCTTATGCATTTACGCAATGAGTTTAAAGCTTTTCTTGTTCAGAGTTTGTCCTTTTCCTTGCCCCCTGAAACCAACAAAGAGTGTTGCATAAAAGGATGGGTCATTAAAAATTGTTATATCTTTTACTTTTTTCTTTAAATGTAGAAAAGCATTGAATAGCCTTTAATGGACTTCAAATCACGTCTGACAGTGCCTGCAATTTTTTCTTCTCTTGGTTTGATTTTTTTTCCTTTTTGAATAATTCACATATTACTTCACAGAGAAAATGGTATTAGATAGTATATTCAAAATCACTTTGGAAAATAGTTGAAGATCTTATCAAAATTGAAGAACAATTTGACATATTAATTTCTTTCTACACAGCACTCAATTACGTAGTTTGGTCTGAGCTCTCAAAATAAGTATAAACTAATATCACCCAATCCTTACTTTTTGTCTCATAATGTATTCAGAAGTTCATTTATTCTCACATTTTGTATCAATTTATGCTTGTTCTACTGAAACATAAGCCTATCCTCTTCAAAGTAGTGAATCCCAAATTCCCACTATCAACTTACTTCTTATAAAATATTTTATTTCCATCAATAAATAATGTGACCCAGGTATACTTTTACCAAGGTCTCTTATCTCAGTAATTTCAAATGCCATTTAACTTAGGTAGCTATTGTTAGATGTTCCCTCTCTCTCTTTCTTTCTCTGACTACTGATCCCTTCTAACTAGCTTCTTCTATTCAGTAGCTGCCAACCTTCTCTTCTCTATTACTAAAAGTGATTTTCTCACTGCCAGCTTAGCTCAGTGAAAAGATATCATGAAAGATACCTGCGCTATATATCCCTTCACTTTTCTCCCTTCTGTCTCTCTGTCTCTCTCTCTCTCTCTCTCTCACACACACACACACACACACACACACACACACACACAAACACTACCTCATTCTCTCTCAGAAAATTGTTTCTTGGATTTAATAGAAAGTTAATGTCAACTAAACCTTATCACTCCACCCATCCATCCCAATTGTTCTGCATCAAAAGTCAGCAGTAATAATTAGAATATATAAAAAAGATATAAATGTCAACTCAAAAGCATTAAATGTACTCTAATAAAGAAAGATGAAAATATTCTCAAAACAGCTTTCATATTTCTACTTTATTTATACTAATTATTTAAATGTTTGTTAATTTATGAACAGATGATCTCAGTTAAGCAAAATATTCATCAATCAGATCATTTTATTTCTAAACCAAATTATTTCCAAACAAGTAACCAATGGAATATATTTCTAAAACTTATTTCTGAGAAACAGAGCATGTTGCAACATTAAGCAAATTTTCCCAGTTTCTTATATTTGCATAATGACTTTCTAGGATTTAATCCCTAAATATGTTGACATCAGTCTCAAATTCCCATTCTGTTATGTAATGCCCCTAAATATATCTCCTGAAACTGTTACGTAGTGATGTTCAAAATTCACTATCAGGCTTTGGTAAAACTGCCTATATCTTTAGCCCCAGCTCAACATTCTTATCAATATTTTTCCCTACTTGAAGCTGTCTCTTCACCGAGGATATCGTTTTCACTAAAGTCTTCTCAAATGGTGGCTATTTCCTCCATTGCACTCTTCCCACAAAAGCCTGGATGGCAGGGGGAAAGGTCAGCGGAGGTGAGTGGGGAGGGTAGTTGTTCCTCTGGAGTCTCAGGTATTGTCACAAGACCTGTTGCTAAGGTCATGCTAAGACCATGCTCTCTCTCCCTCCTCCTTCCTAAAATTTCATGGTTTTGATAATAATGTTTAGGAATTACCCATCCTTGTTATACTCACTATCTTCCTCCATAATTATAATCGTTTTCTTACTCTTTTGTGTTTCCCCTTATTCCTTGGAAACTTATAACCACAACAACTCCTGTCAAAATCCTTGATAATTTTATTATCTACATTGATGACTTTTGATCTTGGTGCCTTACTCAGCTCTTTAATGTCCTTTTCTCCAGTGGGTTTGCCCTCCACATACTTCAGCTATTCACATAATCATGCCTACGTTTTTAATTACCAATAATTGTCACTGCTTTCAGAACTCAGCTGAAATACCCCACTCGCCAACCACTATCTCCTATCTTTCCAGCTTGTGTCCTCTAGTACTCTAAATCCAAAAATGCCTCAGACCCACTTGTACCTTCAATCCCTCATTTTTACTGCATTTTCAATGTCCTTTATGACCCCATTCTTATGCCTTCCTTTCTAGTATTACTAGCTTAAATTCCATGGTAAGTTTTAATTTCTTTCAGGCATGTACCCATAACTCCATTATGCTATGCACCCTTCAAACTATTTGCTACGATAAGTCACAATCTAGTTTAAGCCAAATTTCCTCCTCCTTGGGGTCTGAACTCACAAAGCTTCAAGCAGCTAGAGAAAAACACATACCACGTGAGTTCTTTCACAGTTTGAGTCTCACCATCTCACNGTCTCACCATCTCACCACAAGTGTGACTTCAACAGCACCCAGTATCTTTTCCCTATTCTATTCACTCTTCTGTATTCCTGGAAGACTAGGCCAGACCTCTTCTCCTCAAATTAAAAATATATCCTCTCCTATCCTTACTGAGTTTATGCCTTCTTAGTTTTCCCTATTTCTCAGAGAAAACAAACGAAAAAACAGAAAGAAATAAGAGATGTTCCACAAACTCCTGCCACCATATTTGCCCTCCCTTTTAGGATAGAATGGGATCTGGGCACAAAAATGTCTTTTAAAATTTTACTTTGTTTAAAAAATACCCATATACAGAAAGCACACTTATCTCTTATTTATACGAATCCAGTATCTAAAATTTACAGGTAAATATTCCAGTATAAGGGCTAATACATAAAGACTCTTCATAAATGGAGGATCAGAGAGCCAAAAAATAAAAAGTGAAAGTTAAGTATTCATCAAAGAAAGAATGCATGTCACTCTCATTTGCATTCTATTTAATCATTTATCCATAATACAAATATCCATTGACCTTCTATTGTGTCTATGAAATTACTTAGTAAATATTTGCTGGATGAATGAATGAAAGCATTGATAGGGAGAGTAAAGGAGGAACTTCTAAAATATAGCACAACAGTCCAGGAAACTTAAAATTGAATAGTTAAATAATCCTTTAAAGAGCTGTTCCAATATAGGATTATGAATTATTAATAATTATTCCCCCATCTGAAGATGAATCTATCGGTGTTATCAATGGTACTACATAACTTACTGTATTAGGTGAGATAACATTTTTCATTTAAAATTTTTAATTATCAATAGTATCTATGCTAAATAGTTATAATAACCATGTTTCAGAATAGCATGCAAATATATTTTATTTCACAAGACACTGACCACTTATACAGTAAAAAAAATCTAAATATAATCTAATGTAAAAATGTGTCATTCATTTGTGTCAAATAAATGATATATTTTAAAAAGTGGTTATACAGAACATGTACTTAGAATAGTTCTTAAACAAAGAAAAAAAATGGGTTTATAGAACTCCTAGAAGACAACATAGGAGAACACCTAGATAATCTTGGGTATGGTGATGCCTTTTTGGTACAACACCAGATATAACCCATGAAAGAAATAATTGATAAGCTGAACTTCATTAAAATTAAAAGCTTCTGTTTAGTGAAAGACAATGTCAAGAGAATTAGAAGACAAGCCATGGACTAAAAGAAAATATTTGCAAAAAATACATCTGATAAAAAGACTGCTATCCAAATATGCCAAGAACTTATAAAACCATAAAATTACCAGAAAACAACCCAATTGCATAATGGGCCAAAAACTTTAAAAATATATACAGATATCAAATAAGCATATGAAAAAATATCCCACATCATATGCCATCAGGAAAATGCATATGATACCACAACACACCTAACAGAATTACTGAAATCTTGGACACTGACAATACCAGTTGCTGGTTAGGATGGGAAGCAACAGGAATTCTCATACAGTGCTGATGAGAATGCAAAATGGTCCAGCCATGTTGGAAGTCATTTTGACAGGTTCTTACAAAACTAAACATACTATTTGATCCAGCAATCACTCTTCCCGGCATTTACTCAAAAAAGCTGTAAACGTGTCCACACATAAACGTACACATGGATCTTTAAAGCAGTTTTATTCATAATTGCCAAAACTTGGTAACAACCAAGATGTCCATCAGTTTTTTATCTATTCATCTTCAGTAGGTAAATGGAAAAATAACTATGGTATATCCAGACAAGGGAATTTTATTCAGTGCTAAAAAGAAATCAGTTATCAAGCCATGAAAAGACATGGAGGAACCTTAAGTACATTTTACTAAGTGAAAGAAGCTAGTCTGAAAAGGCTATATACTGTATGATTACAACTCTATGCTTCTGGAAAAAGAAAAAAAGATATGGAGATAATAAAAACATCAGTAGTTGTCATGGGTTTGGAGGCAGAAGGAAGGATAAATATACAGAGCACAGAGAATGTTTAGGGCAGTGAAACTACTCTATATGATATTAGAAAGATGGATATGTGTCATTATACACTTGTCTAAACCCACAAATGCACAAAAACAAGCGTGAACCCTAAGGTTAGCTTGGACCGTGGGTGATTTTGAAGTTCAATGNAGTGATTTTGAAGGTCAATGTACGTTCATCCTTGTTAACAAATGCACTACTCTAGTGAGTGATGCTGATAATGTAGGAGGCCATGCACGTGTGGCAGTGGGCGATGCATGGGGAATCTTTATCTTCCAATTCTGCTGGGAAGCTTCAACTACTCTAAAAAATAAAGTTAAAAAAGAATATATTTTTCAATTGCAGTTCAATTCTGAAATATTTTCATAATTTAAACAACACTGATAACTTTTTTCCACTAAAAGTTGAGATAAATAACTGGTCTTTAGTCAGAATGCATTTTTATATTATAGTCATGAGACCCAATCTCAGCAAATATAAGGCGCTAGTTGAGATGATGATTCCAACTAGCCCCATCTGCCCTATTCATGGAATGAATTACAAATAAGCTATAAAAATACATTATTCTATGTAAGACTTGTTTAATTCGTTAAACAGCCATTTTTAAAGTCTGGGACTAGTTTCCAACCAGACGTTAAGAATGAATATCTCAACTTATCACCAGTTAACGTTAATGCATTACATTTTGAGAATATGTAATATCATTATCATAGATGAGTTATGTGAAGATTGCTTTCAAAGGGAAAAATGTCTTGTAAATTTTTTTTAAATTATCCTCTTACTTGGTTGATTCCTGGGCTCATAATAATGGATTATAAAATATATCACACTATTTTAAAAAGTAACTTTAAAAACTTTACTTTGATGAAATATTCAAAAGGAAGTGCACTATCATCTTAAATCAGCATGTATGTTTTATCACTCTCGAAAATGATTAACCCGTAACATACCTAAATAAGATATAATTTCCAGCAAATACCTAAATCATAGGAATCCCTAAGGATTTTCTTTCTCAGGAGGTAAAATGTTAACAGTAAAGACTTTCCAAATAGAACACAGTGTTCTAAAAATGAGTTTTATGTGGAACATAAGGATTAGAGGGGAAGGGAAGGAAAACTGAAGGGGAAGAAATCAGAAGGGGAAACAAAGCTTCAGGGACTTTGAACTCCAGGGAAACAAACTTGAGGGTTACAGAAGGGAGGGGGGTGGGGGATGGGGTAACTGGGTGATGGGTATTAAGGAGGGCACGTGTTGGGATGAGCACTGGGTATTATACACAACTAATGAATCATTGAACACTACAACAAAAACTTACGATGTACTACATGCTGGCTAACTGAACATAATAATTTAAAAAATTAAATAAATAAATAAGATTTTTCACAAATTTTACAAGTACTCCAGTCATTTTTTTTATACAGATTGTTTAGTACTATATTAAAGCTAACTGATAAATTGATGGCTATGATGGTTAATATACACTATGATTTAAGGAATTCTGTCAGGGTACCCCTACCAAGGAAGCGATTTGCTCTGGATTTTTGTGAACAAGATTCAGGACTCTGGCAGGAAAAACACAGGGCTTGAGGGGGCTGCTATTAATACATCAAATGACCAGCATATCTCCCACAGGAACAAAAAGATGGAACGGGAGGAAAAATGACCAGGGTCCACCATCCCTTTGCATTACCCCTTTAAAATTTCCCATTATAGACCTGGTTTCAACTAGCTCTATGTCAGATGAAATGTAGAAATAGAGAAATGGAGATTGGAGGAAATCTAACAAAATTACTATACAAGTAAAAGAAAAAGAAATAGCATATGATGTCATCAAGGACAGATGGTATCAAAAATGAACGTGACATGTCTGCTCACTGGCTTCTGTTCAGTAGCACTCCTTTAAAAACAAAGGTCCTATGTTAGATAGGTGAGTGTGAATCAGGCCTACTTTAAAAGTAGGCCTATGTGCCTGTCTTTATACATGTATAAGCACATCCAAGGACACTGCGTAACTAGATTTTCTCCTCTATTATCAGGCAATTTCAGTATCAAGTGATTTGCCTGCTTGATTATATTGATTTTGTATCTTAGCAGCAGGTAAAAAGAATCAATGTGAAAAGGTCAGCATGTCAAGGGAAGAACTGCAAATCTTAGACTAATTGCTGTAGTAATGAAAAATACTCAAAGTCAATGACACTGACAAACTAAAGCCAGTTGAGCTTTTTCCACCCCATTTTAGTTCAGTCCAATGCATTTTAATTACTGACTTATCTTTGTAGTACATTGCCACTTGGAATCTTATTTAACAACTCTATGTACCTTGTTCTACTTAATAATGAACATTGTGTGTTTTAATCCTGTGTCTTGTACTGTACAATCTTCATTAATGTACACTTGCATTTCGGGAGTTCTTTTTATGAAATTATTACTATTTATTATCTNCTTGTAGTAATGAAAAATACTCAAAGGCAATGACACTGACAAACTAAAGCCAGTTGAGCTTTTCCCACCCCATTTTAGTTCAGTCCAATGCATTTTAATTACTGACTTATCTTTGTAGTGCATTGCCACTTGGAATCTTATTTAACAACTCTATGTATCTTGTTCTACTTAATAATGAACATTGTGTGTTTTAATCCTGTGTCTTGTAGCTGTACAATCTTCATTAATGTACACTTGCATTTCGGGAGTTCTTTTTATGAAATTATTACTATTTATTATCTTTTAGGTTTTACTCTGTTGAATACAAGACTGCATTAGTTAAAAGTCCAGAGTTTGGGGCAAAAACTTAACCATCAAAAGACCCTCTAATTATCCCGATGAAGAATGTGAATGTGTTTTCAGGCAGGGTCTGAGAAGATGGCACATTCAAAAGATGAACTGATAAAACCTTAACTAAGGGGCTATTAAAAGGGTAATTGGTAGGATTAAGGGAATAACCAAGGTCAAGCTAAACCGAGTTTTAGGCCATAGCAAGAAACCCATCACCTACCCTTAGGCCTAAAGTACACGAAAGGGGCAGATAACAGTAACCAAATGGAAGCTGGACCTATGTAAGAGCAGCCTCCCCACAGAACTTGTGGCCAAAGGTTGAGACTGCTTTCCATGAAAAAAGGGAGTGAGTGCTTCAGCCCTCCCTGTTCGTGCTCCCCACTCTCTAAACCCAATAGGAAGCCAGACAGCAAGGGAGTGTGGGTAATACAGTTTGAAGGACCTGCTCAGGCACGGAGCAGAGAAGAAAAATTCAGAGCATGATTTTGATATAGCAAACTGAAAATAAACTGCGCAGTGATAAAAAGAGGGGGAAATATCATGTTGAATTGTTTTCAAGAGATTAAAAAGTAATAGGTAAATTTTCATTCCCATGTAATGGTGGACTAGCTTATAGCAGACTGAAATGTTCTCTCAAAACAAAAAACTAGAAAAACTGGAAATTAATCAAACAAGCACACAAACAACAAAAATCAAACATCTATTTAAAAGCATTCAAAAACTAGCAAGTAAATCAGTATTTGAAAAGTCATGATCCCAGGAGAAGAGAAACTCAACTGAGGAGAACCTGATAACCATATNAACCTGATACCATATGCCACGCTTCACTACAAGGCTATATCCACTATATCCACTTCTAAGATGAGAAAGAGAAGCTGAGAAGCTGAGCAGAATGGTTGCTAAGAGGCGGAAAACCTAAACAGTTTCTCCTCATTTCTTAAGACTGGTAGGTGAAATCCAGAAGTCCAGGGCTGCTAAGACAGCCAGGATTGAGTAACAAGATCTCTCTGGAAAAGAAAGTTCAAGTAAGTGAGCACTGTATATCTCCTCTAGGTACTCACCGATTCATATGCAGTGCAGGTACAGAAAAGTCATGGAGAATCCAGTAGTAAAGAAGTGAAGACTTAAATGTAGTTTTCAGCAGTCATAGTGTATAGGGGAGTAAAAATGTGGCATGCAGGGCTTGCCACTGAATAGGGTCCCTAATAAATTCCCAACACATTCACTTGGGACTTCTGAAAATAAATAACTGTGGAAATAAGGGAGAAGCAGAAATAACCAGGTCTTAAAAGCACTAAAACTCAGCCTTGATCTAGCTTAACCTGGCTTGTATTAAGGTGACATGTCCCTATGCTAACTACATGCTGAAGATAATGTCTCAGCTAGAGCCTTCACAGTTTTTCATATTAAGACTTCAGCTTCCCAAAAAATTAGCAGACACAGCCAGTGATATGGCTAAGAGAAAAAAAAAAAAAACGAAAAACAAGCAATAGCATTAGAATCAGAGTTGATTCAGATGTTAGAATTATCAAACACAAATGCTAAGATAACAATTAAATGTGCTCATAAAATAGTTGGCATTATGTTAAATTTCACCAGAGAACTAGAGACTATAAAAATATATAAAATATATAATATATAAAATATATATATATATATATATATATAGTAATTGGATTTATGGACTCTATAGGTTATATTAGACATGGGATTAGCAAATTATGGACTATGGTCCAAAGATGGCATACTTGATAACTAATATTTTATTGGAACATGGTCATATCCACCTGGTTACATAACGTCTATGGCTCTTTGTGTATTATAATGCAGATTTTTCTAACCTATATGGCCTACAAAGCATAAGATATTTACTATCTAGCCTTTTCCAAAAAAAAAAGATCACTCATCCACAGATTAGGTAAAGAAGAATAGACGATTAGAATAAAGTTTAGGAGAAAATATCTAGAATAAAGCACTAGAAGAATTTTTTAACTGAAAAAAAGAAGGAAGAATAAGATAAAATGTGTGTACAGGGAATAAGGTCTAATTTGTGTAATTACAACTGAAGAAAAACAGGAGAAGTTGATGCTAACAAAACACCTAAAGAAATAAGGGCTGAGATTTTCTAAAAATGGTAAAATCTATCATCTATAGATTCAAGAATTATTACAGATACCAGGCAGGGAAACATAAGCAAAGAACCATAAGATACCTGAGCATATTAAGATATAAGGTAAAAAGAGAATAAAAACTGAAGAGCAGCTGGGGAGGTGGCATTAGGAGAAGTTTAGCCTTCATGGAGCAACAATAAAATTGACAGTTAACTATTATCAACCTGAAATGATGAAAGCCAGAAGAAAATGGAATAACCTTTAAATTCCAGGAAAAACGTGACTGCCAAATAGAATTCTATACCCATGTCTTTTGGACTGAAGAATAAAAATAAATATTCGGAACCAAAGTAAAACTGTGTGAATGCATCAGCAGTAGACTCTCATTTGAAATATTTACTAAAAGTAGCTCTTTCAGTACAAAGATATGATAACAAAGAAAAACCCTAATCGTTAAGGAATAAAGGAAAGAAAAAAATATGTGGGCAAATATAAGTAAATCATAACCGTAAGAGCAATAACAATATCTCATGGAGTACAAAATGCATGTCAAATTAAAATGTATGACCTACATATAGCCTATGACCCAGAATTCCATTCCTAAAGATACATACCCAAGAGGTATTTACATGCATGCCCACACACGCAACACACACACACACACGCACACAAATATATCAAAAGATGTGAATAATAAAATTTATTACAATATTAATTCTAATTTTCTAATAATTGGAAACAACGTAAATGTGCCTTCACAGAACTACTTCTAATTACAGTTAATGAGAACAAGTCAGATAACCTATAAAAACGTATGTGTGTTTAAGCCCATTCACAGAGTTAAGGATTTAAAGAGAGCTCAAGGTACTAAGTTCCACATGGGGACAAATGTTTCCTAAGGCAGAAGTGACCCACAGCTACCCTGAACCCTAGGGCCATGTGAATGCAAGAGCAAAACCCGCCATAAAAAAGAAGACAGATAGCAGAACCTGCAGCAATTTAAACTGCCACTTGTGGGGCTGGAATTAGGGAGTACAATTCTGAAAAGCCCCAGTCACAATGTGCATCCTCATCAGACGGCCAGTTCTTTCCCACAGGCCCTTTACTGAATCCACAGCGTGGTCCTGGAGAAGGCTGAGAGCAGGGCCAGTGAGCTGAAAGATCTGCTTCAAGTGTGCAAAGCAGAGAAGGCTGCAAAAGCCTGCACCAGAGCACCAAGCTCAGAGAAACACCCTGGGGTACACAGGACCCCCACAGAGTGTTAGGAGTCCAGAGCTGGCCAAAAGCTTAGGTCACAACAGGAAAGTGGACAGAGTCCCACCAGAGTGCCCAAGGCTTCCATCAAAGGCAGAGCCCCAACTAACTGAAGCCTGGGTGCAGAACGGAGGGTGGGAGGGCTTTCAGAAAGTGGAAATCCCGAGGACGTGCTGGAGATCAAAGAAAAATCCCATCACCTGAAGAACTGGGTTATAAAGCACAGAGAGATTTCTGGAGCTGTCAATATAGAAATTTCAGAGCAATTCCTGGTCTCACTGAATAAGCATTTGAAACTAGTGGAGAATCAAGTCTTTCTAAAATACACCATCTCCTATTTGGCAGCCTTTCTGAAGTTTGCCAACCAATAATATATTAGGATGTGATGTATCGTTTTTGCATGTATATGATTATAATTAATCCAAAATACCAACTGGCTAGATCCAGCTGCTAAAAGGGATTTAAAGCTTATATAACATAATGAGAATCACATATCTTATTTAAAAGCATTCTTATCAGGGGATCTCCACAATCACCTATAAATCCAACATAATTATTTCCTTGCTTTTCTTTTGGTTGCTGCGCTATTAGATTTCCAAGAACACCTATCACTAAAGTTTGTTCTCAATTAAATAAATTAATTCTAAGGAGACCTAGAAATACCCATATTACTCACTCTAAAAGGCTGCGTAGTTTTTAGGGTTAAAATGTTGCTGTGAATAGTTTACACCTTAAGAGACTGTCTCATTTATCTTGACTGTCTGTATTTTGTGATTGCTCACGTAGCATTTTCAACTTTAAAATTCATGTCAATGAATTCTTCTGAACACCAGGTGCCATTCTAGTTAAATCTTAAATAGACAAATTGCTCACGTTTCATGTACTAGTTATTCTTGAAAAAAGCTTCATCAAAGGGGCATTATGCCCTGTTTTACAAGCATGTTAAGTTCTTTTTCCTTTAAAAAAAAAAAAGGACAACCTGGCATGCATTGCTCAAGGAACAGAAACACTGGAAACAGAAATGCTGGTTTCTTTGGGCTATTTTCTTCTTTCCTTCCTAAATACTCAAATGTCAACAGCAAATCTATGAGAAGGGATTTAAAATAATCCACACCAACTTTCCAATTTTTATCACTCCTTTTCTATTATCTCCTCGGTCCCAGTCCTTCTTACCTATACTTAGATTATTACAGGCTCTAACTGGTCTCTCTGCCATCAATCTCAGTCCTGTGGATTAATCCACACGCCTAGCAGTCAGGGCTGACTTCACCACAGTTCCAGAGTAAATGAGCAGTGCACAAATAACCATAATACACAAAAGCTAGCTGACGGCAATTTTATGTTCTGAACGAGAAGAGGGGGGAAAAGCCCCATTTCATCTCTACTATGGAGGGTNCCCCATTTCATCTCTACTATGAAGGGTCACAAGAATGATTTGTAATGGCAATCCTGGAGTGAAATAGAAGTAACATTTCTATTGGTTTCCTGTATGTTCCAAGATTGGTGGAAAACAGTGTTTTAACCAACACTCACACACAGAAGACATGACCCAAGAATGATTGTATATACAGAAAAGGACTTCAGTGAAAAGACAGCATGAGCTTATGAAATAATTCCTAATAAATGCATGCTATAGCAGACGTTTTAGGGTGGAAATTTCTGGGCGTAGAAAGAANTATTTCTGGGCGTAGAAAAAAGAGTCTTTTGGAAGTTTTTCCTTCTAATATTCCTTAAAAATTACTTTTGCCACCTGAAAATAAAAGGTTACTGAAATTTGTCAGAAAGAATAACAAAGGAAATGCCTGTTGATGTTATGCCTTGAGATCTAAGCATATAGTCATCTCTAAAATAATTTCTATTGAAGTCATTTAAACCATCATGAGGAATACTTACATAATTCTATAGCAGAAATATGCAACAATAGTAAAGGCCTGAGGCTGACATCAGTCATAGACTTGTTTGGTGCATACCATAAAAACAGTGAATTTAGAGTGTGTAGAAAGGGACTGTTATGTCTGTAATTTACCAGTGGATCCATTATTCCCTATTGCCGTACATATGTAATCATTTCATTACCTGCCTGAGCCCCGAAGGCATGTGGATTGTGATCTTGTATGATCACCACTGCTGTCAATAACCTTGCTCTTTTTACCAATGCCCCAAAGGTGTTGTTGGAAACAAACAAAGAAAGAAAAGAAAAGATAAGAAAACTAAAGAAAAATTACTTGCTGATGAAAATACATAAAAATAAAATGTTAAATGATTTCCACTGAAATATGTTTAAAAAGTAGACACTTCAATTTTTTACATGGTAGGCTTTGTGTTTCTATAATCGAGGGTCAGGAGCATGGGTGCATAGATTTCTGTGCACTTTAAAATGCAAGTTTCAAAATTACACCTTATTTTAAAGGCACAATAGCATTGTGATTAACAAGAATGACTCTGGAGCCAAGCTACCTCAGTTTAGATTCCTGTTCTATCACTGTATAGCTGTGAGTGACTTTGGAAAAGTAATTTACAACTGCGCTTCAATTTTCTTAAGCATAAAATGGTGATGATATTTTTTCTTAGAAGTTGGTTGTGGGGGATCAAATTAGTTAATATTTGGAAGGAGCATAGCACAGTATCTGATACATAGATAGTTATGCAAATTCTAGATTTTATAGTTATTATTAATACCTATGTCCAAAGAGCATTTGTAAAAACAAGGAGAACTACATTGATGTTTCTTTTTTTTTTTTAAAGATTTTATTTTATTTATTTGACAGAGAGAGACAGCCAGCAAGAGAGGGAACAAAGCAGGGGGAGTGGGAGAGGAAGAAGCAGGCTCCCAGTGGAAGAGCCTGATGTGGGGCTCGATCCCGAACGCCAGTATCACGCCCTGAGCCGAAGGCAGATACTAAACGACTGAGCCACCCAGGCACTGCTACATTGATGTTTCTGACTATCATATTAAAGTAATAATGAATTGACAATCAGACACTGATTGTTAAAAATGATTTTTGAAAACAAGTAATTCAATCATTCTCAAGGTTTATACTTATTATCGTACACAGTAATTTCTGTTAGTACACCTAGTCAAGGAATAATGCAGAAGATTTTTGGGGGGATGCCTGAATGACTCAGTTGGTTAAGCACCCGACTCTTGATTTGGGCTCAGGTCATGATCTCAGGGTCCTGGGGTAGAGCCCGTGTTGGGCTCCCTGCTCCGTGGGTAGTCTGCTTCTCTCCCTCTCCTTCTGCCCCTTCCCCTAATCGCTGTCTGTCTTTCTCTCTCAAATAAATAAATAAATCTTTAAAAAAAAAAAGATTTCTTTTTGCCCTGTATTTAGAATTTGTGACTAAATTTAGTATTAGCTATACATTTTAATGGGTATTTTCCTATGATGTAATAGAGAACAAGGTTTTAAAGGGTCATAATTACATTCATTTTAACATGAATGCATTTAAAAAAAAATAATGTCAAAAATTATTATCTTCACATGAATGAAAGGGTTCATTTTTGTTATTTTAAGCCATGCTTTATAGAGTATAGAATTATTAACTTTAATGTTACCATTTGAATTAATTTCAACATTGTATAACGTCTTAGTTTATATGAGGATTACTTCTATAATAAATACGTAATTCTGTAATTAATCTTGGGCTTTTTTTCAAAATATTAAAACTCCTCTCCACAGGATTAATGGTATTCCTCATGCAGGTCCAAAATCCATAGTTTTATATTGAGTAATTCAACAAAGTTGGATTTTTTTAAAAGATTTTATTTATTTGACAGAGAGAGAGCACAAGCAGGGGGAGTGGCAGGGAATAGGAGAGGGAGAAGCAGGCTTTCCACCAAGTGGGGAGCCTGATGCAGGGTTTAATCCCAGAACCCTGGGATCATGACCTGAGCTGAAGGCAGGGGCTTAACCGACTGAACCACCCAGGCACCCCAAAGTTGGGTTTTTAAAATTTAAATAAATTTATTAATGAATCAAAGACCCTCATATCTAAATCTAAGAATATATTTAAGTAATACACAATTTGTTTAAATATACAAATACCTAAAGTGGTTTTTGGAATATTGACATTTAGTGCACAAGACCTCTCTAGCTTCTTTAAGCTCATTATTTTCATGTAAATAGCTTATATTTCTCCCATCAGATCATAGGATGGGTAATAACAATTACTTCCTCATAGAAATTTCTTTTAGCCAATTCTCACCCTGCTTTCTGTCAGCACCCCAGTGTATTTTTCTTTGAGTTTTATGTTATAGTGCTGGGGTTAGAGATGCCAGAATCTGTTAGTGCCTCATACAGATTTCTTTTCAGATTTAAATTAAAAGAAAGAAAGAAAGAAAGAAAGAAAGAAAGAAAGAAAGAAAGAAAAAAGAAAGAAAGAAAGAAAGAAAGAAAGAAAGAAAGAAAGAAAGAAAAGAAAAAGATAAAAAGGATGTGGATGAAATTAATTTTTGTACATTTGAGCTAAATCAAATGATAAGAGGGGCGCCTGGGTGGCTCAGTCGGTTAAGCATCTGTCTTCGGCTCAGGTCACGATCTCAGGGTCCTGGGATCGAACCCTGCATCGGGCTCCCTGCTCAATGGAGAGTCTGCTTCTCCCTCTCTCCCTGAGCCTCCTCCTCACTTGTGCTCTCTCTCTCTCTCTGTTTCAAATAAATAAACAAAATTTAAAAAATAAATAAAATGATAAGAAGCAATGGTAAGAGGTAAGAAGAGAATATTGAAAGAGATAGTAGAGGGTAAAATTCTATCTGACAGGATTCCTTGTATTCTGTGATTGAGTCACAAAATTTTATACTACTTATTTCTAGTCTTGGGTAAATGTTAGCAGTAGGATACGTGTTCACCTACTCACTCCACAATTTCTTCTCCTTAAAGAACACAGACATAGCAGTGACAATCTGCTGTTCCAAGGGGACCATTTCATTTTGTCTATGGGGAGCCATAGGAATGATTTGAAACAGCAAGCCTGTTTCCGTTAATTTGAAATTTCTCACAAATTGAGGAAACAAAGAAGTCACACCCTATGAAATATTAATATGGGCAATTTTAGCATATTAATTCATATATCCTTAACAAAAATATTATCACTATTATGAATAAATAGTATGAATAAAATGCAAAATTGCTCACATAAGCACAAATAAATACCAAATAATACAAAAGGNGACTTCACAATTTCTTCTCCTTAAAGAACACAGACATAGCAGTGATAATCTGCTGTTCCAAGGGGACCATTTCATTTTGACTATGGGGAGCCATAAGAATGATTTGAAACAGCAAACCTGTTTCCGTTAATTTGAAATTTCTCACAAATTGAGGAAGCAAAGAAGTCACACCCTATGAAATATTAATATGGGCAATTTTAGCATATTAATTCATATATCCTTAACAAAAATATTATCACTATTATGAATAAATAGTATGAATAAAATGCAAAATTGCTCACATAAGCACAAATAAATACCAAATAATACAAAAGGAAACCTGTGAACTTAACCATGGAAAACTGTTATTCCAGGTTCCCCATTAATAGTTTTCAAGAGTACATTTGTTTAGCTAATACATTGCCTATTAAATGAATTCAAAGGGCCGTTCATTAACCTTTTCCTCCCTATACATTGGTGGGGGGTCACTATTGCTTCCTGTAGAAACTGAATATCTCAATGAACATTATAAAACTACAGTGTAGCATAAAACATTGTCATGTTGTGTTGGTGAGATTATCACTGATTCAGACAAATGAAATGCACCACTGACATAATATTCATACATATCAATCATTCTGTTAGCTGGCATTTGAAGGATGAAGTAAATACAGTGATAAGATATTTGGATGAGATTCATAATTATTGCACAACTCATTTAGAATTTCTGGAGAACATTAAAAAAAGAATACATTATCAATGTCTTCACATCAATAGTGCTAAAGAACGATAATCAACTCATTAAAACTTACCCATTATTGCAGTGTTTTTTTTAAACATCTTTATCTTGTATTCAAAATAATAACAGTACCAGCCTTAGAATAATAGTAGACATAACTAGAGACTATGTTACCAAATAATTAATAAAAATATGTTTAGAGTTTTAAGAAGTAAAGGGATGATAAAAACAACAACAACAAAGTTTTTAGAAAATGTTCTCATTAAGACTAGTATTGTGAAAGCAAAAAGAAGGAGAAGTGGTGAAGAGGGCAGTAGAAAAAGTTTAAAAACATTATTCCGGTCTTTTAAACACATAGCTTCAAATGAAGGAGGCAAAACACAGTAATATAGAAAAGGTAAATAGCATTTAAAGTGGTAAATTACACTTCAATATAAAAATAGGAAAATAACTTATTATGAATTTTACACAAGTGGCATAGGAATTTACAGGGTAATGACCCATTGGCAGTACCTGTGTATTGTTAAAGGACCAGCGTCATTTTGTAAGGGAAGGTATCATGGCTTAAATATACTCTCACAATTAATCTCTTGAAGCTGGTGTTGTGGCTTTCTATCTGATGTGCTATCCAGGTTAGGCTTTTCACATTTCTAAGCAGGGTGTCAAAGGCACTGGTAGTTGAATGAAAGGTTAAAACATACATATCTGCAGGAATTTTGATATTTTACACTCTAGGCTGGACTCAGTCATGCTTCAAAATTGTCAACTCTCTGCCTAAATCAAGTTGTTTTATGATTCTAAGCTTAGTTATATACTATTTCATCCACCTCTGACATTCTAAACTGGGTTGATGGTCCCATTAACTCGTGGCATGTCTGATAGAACATACTATCCATGGCAATTATGCCTTTTGCTGTAAGCAGAGCCTGGAAAGAAGAGCTCCAGAAAGACATGTCTTATATTACATTTTCTCCTCAGAGAATCCTGGATACCACACTCACCTGGTTTTCCTTTTAACTTTCTACCTACTTTCTTCATTCTCTTCTGTCGCGTGCAGCCCATCTCCCTGATCTCTGAATGTTGGAACAGCCCAGAGCCTCAGGATTAGTCCTTGAATGTCTTTCCCTTCCTACCTTTCAATTTCCAAGAACTTTATTCAGATTTATGATTAAAATATAGTCTATATGCTGAAGACTTCTTAAAATATTTCTCCATCTCAGATTCCCCCTACACTCCAGACATACATACCATTCTGCACTCAGCCTCTTCACTCAGTTATCTAACAGGCATCCCAAAGTCAACACGTCCAGAACTTCACTATTGCCTGGCTCCCACCCTCAAGATCAGATTTTCTTGCCATCATTTTCTTTTTTTTAACATCATCTCAGTTAATGGCAACTCTATTCTTCTAGTTAGTCATAACACAGTCTTCAAAAACATCTCCATGAACCGTTTCTCTCATGTCCCCCATTTGGCTGGCTCTACCTCTAAAATACACCCTGTCTATTTAGAATCACCTCTTACCTGTGTTATTATAGTAGATTCCTAAATGGTTTGCCTGCTTTTTTCTGGAAACTTTCAGTCTATTTAAAATATAAATTGAATTATGTCATCAGATAGGAGCCCTCCATTGTTTTCACATTTCATTTGTAGTCCCTAACATGATTTACAATACCCACCCCTCTTATCACACTAACCCCATCTCTCATGACTCTCCCTCCTTCACTCACCCTTTACTATACCAGGCACGATATGGTCTCATAGTCTTTCCACTCACCGGCCTCTGCCTAGAATGTTCCCTCCTTATCCCATGTCTGCATGGCTGCTTTCTTACTTACTTCAGGATTTAACTCTCAAATATCTTTTTTCAGTGAGGTCTTTTCTGTCAATGTGATCTTAAAGTTCAATTTTCATTTAGCATTTATCCCTCCCCTTTTCCTACTATGTTTTTGTTTATGTGTTTGTTTGGGTTTTTTGCTTGTTTGTTTTGTTCTTTTAAGTTTTTACTTTAATTCCAGTTAGTTAACACACAGTGTTATTTTAGTTTCAGGTGTACAATATAGTGATTTAACAATTCCATACATCACCCATGCTCATCATGACAAGTGCACACTCCTTAATCCCCATCACCTACTTAACCCAACCCCCACTGGTAATTATCAATTTGTCCTCTATATTTAAGAACCTGTTTCTTGGCTTTTCTCTCTTTTTTCCCTTTGCTTGTTTGTTTTGTTTCTTAAATTCCACATATGAGTGAAGTCATATGGTATTTGTCTTTCTCTGACTTATTTTGCTTAGCATAATACTCTCCAGCTCCAACCAGGCCACTGCAAATGGCAAGATTTCATTCTTTTTATGAATAATATTCCATTGTGTGTGAGACTAATGTTCCCATCTTATTATTGTAAATGGTATTGTTTTCTTAATTTCTCTTCCTGCTCCTTTATTATTGGTATATAGAAATGCAACAGATGTCTGTACATTGATTTCGTTTCCTGTGACCTTACTGAATTCATTTTATCAGTTCAGCAGTTTTTTGGTGGAGTCTTTTGGGTTTTCTATATATAGTATCAGGTTATTTACAAATAGTGAAAGCCTTATTTCTTCCGTACTGATTGGGATGCCTTTTACTTCTTTTTGTTGTCTGATTGTTGTGGCTAGGACTTCCAGTACCATTTTGAATAAAAGTGGTGGAAGTAGACATCCTCGTCTTTTTCCTGACCTTAGGACAAAAGCTCTCATTTTTTCCCCATTGAGGATGATGTTAGCTGTCGGTTTTTCATATATGGCCTTTTTTATATTGAGGTATGTTCCCTCTGAACCTACTTTGTTGAGAGTTTTTATTATCAATGGATGTTTTACTTTGTCAAATGCTTTCTCTGCATTGACTGTGAGGATCCTATGGTTCTTATCCTTTCTTTTATCAGTGTAGTGTATCATGTCGATTGATTTGATAAAGCTGAACCACCCTGCAAATTGGAAATAAATCCCACTTGATCAAGGTGAATGCTTTTTTAATTTATTGTTGAATTCAGCTAATATTTAATTGAGGATTTTTGCATCTCTATTCATCAAGGATATTGGCCTATAGTTCTCTTTTTTACTGGTGTCTTCATCTGGGTGGTATCAAGATAATGCTGGCTGCATAGAGTGAATCAAAGTTTTCCTTACTTTTCTTTCTTTTTTTTCAAATATTTTATTTATTCATTTGAGAGAGAGAGAGAGCAAGAGAGAGCAAGCAAGCAGTGAGGAGTGGCAGAAGGAGAGGGAGACGCAGGCTCCACTGATCAGGGAGCCCACTGGTGCTAAATCCCAGGACCCTGGGATCATGACCTGAGCCAAGGTAGATGCTTAACTGAGCCACCCAGGTGCCCCTTTTCCTTCCTTTTCTATTTTTTGAAATACTTTGAGAAGAATAGCCATTAACTCTTCTTTAAATGTTTTGGTGGAAAGAGCCTGTGAAGCCATCTGGTCCTGGACTTTTGTTTGTTGGGAGTTTTTTGATTACCGATTCAATTTTAATGCTGGTAATTGGTCTGTTCAAATTTTCTATTTCTTCCTGTTTCAGTTTTGGTAGTTTATATGTTTCCAGGAATTTATGCATTTCTTCTACATTTTCCAATTTGTTAGCATATAGTTTTTTCATAATATTCTCTTACTCCTACTATATTTTATCCATAGCATGAAATTAAAAACTATATATTTCACCAAGTTTATTCTTTTACTGGCTAGTTTCTTCACTAGAAAATCCCTCTATGAAGACAGGGATTTTCTTTGTGCTCTTATTTACTGTTGCTAGAAAAGGGCCAGGCATGAAGCACTGAATAAATACCTGTTGGACGTATTGACAGATCTTGAGACATGCACTGATTAGGATGTACACTGCTGTAACAAAAAGACTAAATGTAGTACTTTGAAACAAAAAACAAACCAACAAACCCACCTTATCTTTTTCATGTGTATGACTGAGCAGGCAATACAGGACAGGTCTGTCAGTGGGGGCAGCACTGAGGACTTATGCTGCTTCTAACATACAGCCTTGTCAACTTTACCATACTGGCTTCATTTTATGGTCTAAGATGCTCTCACAATTATTACTTCTGTTTATCAGTTAGAGGGAAGAAAGGAAAAGAGAAGTGGAGGGCGTGATCCTCTTTCCCTCTCAGAGCCCAACCCTGAAGTTGTACACCTTATTTCTATTTATATATCATTGGCAGTAACCTAGTCAAAATAAATCTAACCATAAAAGAAGATGGGAAATGCAGACTTATCCTTAGTTATTAAATACTTAGCTAAAAAACAAGCAAACAAACAAAAAAGGTAAAAATGTTAGTAGATAACACAGGCAAAGTTTTTGCCCACGCTTCTATCTCCCAAACCCATTTAAGCACAATGATTGGCACCTAAGGTCAATCCAGTCTCATGGAGAGCCTGCAAAGAAACCTTATTGCTGACACACTGACAAGCTTGATGTTTCCATGAGTTTGCAATTCTTGTAATACTCAAAAGCACAGTCTTCAAATGGCTAGCAATCTCCTTCTCAAGTCCCCTACACCTCAGCTAGCCTAAGAGAGCCTAGCTCATATCCTTCCAAGTCTTAGTTAGCATTCGACTTATGAAAAAAGCCACATATGCAATAATATCAGCAAAATCTCTTGGGTTTTACCTGTTCCATGCATTGGAACCTGTTCCTACTTCAACTTCCATTTTCAGCCCCTGGCTTCTCTTTCACCCCTGACTTTTTCCTCCTTACAGAGTCTCACACTGTTTCAGGTGGGAAAAACAAAACAAAACAAAACTCTTGCCCTGTGTCGGGCCCAGAAATCCCCCTCTCTCTTTTTCTGGCAACTCCACACTTGCCGTGCAAGGTACACCCAGGACATGCCCAGCTGATAGATTGTTCAGATTTCTATGAACCATTTACAGAATGGTCAAGTGGTTGAAGAGAATTTATTTATTATTTATGTTCTAGGGGAAGAAAACTCAGCTTAAAAGGAGATAGATATAAAGGTTTCCAAAAAAATGTTCCTGATGGGTAGAACTAAGATTTGATCCACAATCATGGATTAGCACTTTCTTTTACATGAAATATGCAAGCAGATACTATTTTTTTTAAAGTTTAGTATCCTAACTTAAATAGAGGATACCAAAACAAAAGACAAAAGCAAAAACAAACATACAAACAAAACACACACACTTAACTGAATCAAACTGATTGTTTTACTTTCAGGTACTTCTAAGACTGCTTTTTATATCATAGGAAAAAATAAATCAAGTAAGCCACCTAAAAGGCAACAAGAACAAAAGCAAACAACCAAAAAAGTCTGCATTGGGAAATTTCTTAGTTGGTGACTAATTATTCACCTAATGGAAGCATACAAAAAGAGAGTGATGATAAATAGCAATGCCTTGAGTAAGTTGAGAAGAAAATAAAAATTTGCCCTAAACTCCTCCAAACTGTAATTTCTCATTATAGCTGAGACAAAATGAAAATATCAAAATAAATTACCACATACCTATAACAATAATCCCAAGAAAGACCCTAAAAACAGCAATGTGACATTTAATAATAGCTCCTTGATGCTCTGAACACGGAACCCCACCGACTTCCTAAAGAAACTTACAAAATCAATTATCCCCTTCCTCTTCTGGAATTAATTACCCATTTCCTCCTGTGTCCTCAGACTCTCACTTTACTAGATCTTTACTCTCAGCAGATAAAAATGCTCAAGCTTCTTTTCCATCTATAAATTGAAAAAAGTATTCAGATCTTCTAGCTTGTCCCCTTAAATTATGGACTTGAGAATTTGCAATTTTAGAAGTCTATATTTCACTCCCAAAGAATCTAAATAAAAAATAAAATAAAAATTTGCCATAACGAAAAAAGGGAGACTGTTGATTTTTAAATGCACAGACGTTTAGAATAAATATTTAAAATTTGTGCTGAACTTTCTTAACCTCAAATTGTGAGGTTTTGGTTTCATTATCACTTGGGCTTCCATATTGAAAATTTGGAAGTCATCTAGTCACGATGGGTTGTTTCCGTGATGTCTGGAGTTAATCTAAGGATAAAGCGCATTTCCAAATATGATTTCCAAAAATAAAGTTAATATTAGATTGTTCTAGTTTTTAACCAGCAAAGTTGTATTTATTTTAATTAGACATCAAAATGTGGGAACTTATTTTATTTCCTAGGGTAAAGTATCTAATATACTGCTACTAAACAACATCAAGAAAATGAGAAATAAGAGGCAAAGTCAGTATAGAGAAAACAAAGATGTCAAACCATTAGATATAATACCACAAATTTCTGATGGTTCACACTAATTATCAATATTTTAACCTAAGGCAAATTTCATGAGCTTCAAATAAAAGGGGTGTGTAATTTGGATGCGTTTATACTTTAAATATCTTTCCACCAGAAATTTGCAATTAAATGTTACATTAATCTGTGTAAAATCACTATTCTTTTATATATGTATATAAGCTACTTTAAATCAGCGTGTCTTGCAGTAATAAAAGTATGCTTTATAAGAAAATGAATTTAGAATACTGTATTATAAACATGCCATTAGGAAATTTTAGATCCTAATATGGTTTAAAATAATAAAATTTAATCTTTATTTAAAAGATGCTTTAACTTTTCGTAGAAATATTACTATTAAGAAGGTTATAGTTGTCATTGATACCTACGTTCACCAAAGCAAATATACTGCTGCCATGCATAGTTCTGAGACTCAGGAACTAATAATGGACAAAAAACAACAAACCCCAAATGGAGTGTCTATCCTAAATTTATATTATTTGAATAATTCTAAGACCCAGAATATTTGCAAATGCTATAAATCAATTACATGCACGCACACACACACACAGAAAGTTGCACCAGATCTTATGGTGGGTGATAGAGCCATTTATCTTCATTATTTGTGGGCAAAGTTTTGTTTTTTCCCCAGTACATTGAAAATTAAATTATTAAAAAATAAATAAAGACAAATGAATCAAACCAAATACAAAAATACTCTAAGCCATGGCAAAAAAACCAGAAGTGGTTCAGATAACAGTTCTATGACATTAACTCCAATGATAACTGCAGGCCATTCTGCTTTAAACATTTTGTGTATGGTTCTTGCACTCCTTTATACTATATGACCATTCTGGGTTGGAAACAATTTAGACATTATTCAGGCTAGGGTAAAAAAAAAAGATACGCATTCAAAAGAAATAATAAAAAACATAACAAAAAAAAGCCCACAAAGTATAAGTACTATTAATATCAAAAACTAAGAAAAATCATCTGCAATTTGTATTCTTATAATATATAGTTACATCTGTAAGTATAAGGTTTCTCATTAGAAAATTTTAATGAACCCCAGGTGTTGCAACATTTGAAATTTACTTTCCATCTAGCATCTTTCCAAGAAAATTTGTAGAAAATGAGAAACATAAATAATGGCACCAAAAAAGAATGACTCACTCTATCAACTATCCTCTTAAAAGACTAATCATATTGTGAATTTATTTAAAAGTCTATCGTTTTTATTTTCCTACCACTGCTATAATGTTGGTTTGCAACCTTGGGGGTTCCCCCGGTAAAATCTGAAACTGGCCCCCATACACAGAGGGCTGGGAGAGACCAACGAAAGAAGCAGATGATTCCAGATTGATAGTTGGCCGTTTTAATAAACAAGGGAACTTACATATGAGACTTGTCTTGGGTGGCCCCAAGACAAGATTTCCACACCCGCCCACTAGAATCTTAAAAGTTTAGGGGTGCCTGGGTGGCCAGTCAGTTAAGCATCAAACACTCGATTTCCCCTCAGGTCATGATCTCAGGGTTGGGAGATGGAGCCCCTCATAAAGCTCTGTGCATATATAAAAAAAAATAAAAAAGCTTATATAGAGAACTTAACTGGGTTTAGTTATTTATTCTCAACAAAATCTTGTGTGCTCTCTCTCTCTCTTTTTAAAGATTTTATTAATTTATTTAAGAGAGAGAGAGATAATGAGCATTGGGGAGGGGCACAGGGAGAGAGAGAGAGAGAGAAGCAGCCTCCCCACTGAGCAGGGAGCCCCAAGTGGGACTCGATCTCAGGACCTGAGATCATGACCTGAGCCAAAGGCAGACAACTGACTGCACCACCCAGGAACCCCCAAAATTTCACTCTCAACAACACCTTGGTCAATAGTCTCAAGAGCCCCTTACTCTCACAAGACTGCATCCTTAAAAGGGCTGTTTGCATGGGAATAGTAGTTCAAAGGTACATTTCAAGGGCAGGGGAGGACGTAAGATTTTCTCAAGATTTTTGACTTAATATCTGCAAAGATACTTTCTTCCAAATAAGGTGACATCCTCAGTTTCCAGAGATTTGACATGGGTATTCATTTTGGTAGAACACCACTTGACTTACTACAGAAACTAAGCATTTTATTACATAAAAATTTTGTTCCTGTCTGTGGTAAGAAAAACATTGGCCCCACAAAGATGCCCACATTCTAATCCTTGGAATATGTTACATTACAATGCAAACAGGCTTTTGCAGATGTGATTAAGTTAAGGATTTTGAGATGGGAACAGTGTCCTGGATTACACAGATAAATACAATATAATCAGAAGAATCACCGTAAGAGGGAAGCAGGAAGGTCAGAGCAAAAGAAGACGTGGCTGCACAGGCAGAGGTCAGAGTGATAGGTCCACAAACCAAGAAATGAAGGCAGCCCCTAGCAGGTGGAGAAAGCAAGGAATGGATTCCTCCCTACAGCGTCCAGATAAAACACAGTCCTTGATTTTACGCTTATAAAACCATTTCAGACTCTACTTCCAGAAGTGTTGCCTTGTACCACTAAGTTTGAGACAATTTGTTACAGAGCATTGGAAATAATCCACTATACAACTTCTTTTTTTTTTTAAGGCATATTAAAGTTTGAATTTAAGAACAGAGCCTGAGTTACCATGGTTTTAATTTACTGCTAGGGCTGCCTGATTTGAGAAAAGTGAAGTAAATTCTGTTCTATTTTTACTCACAGGAATTATTTTACATTAGTTAGGTTCAATGTTAACATAATCAAGAATTTGAATTTTGTTTTGTTTTTCCTTGGTTTCTAGATAATACGTTGGTTGATCTTACAAGAGGATATGTAACAGATGGATACAGGATTTTATGGGGTCATGCTTGTGAGTCCATGCCCTCTCAGTAAGCCAGTGTTCAAAATTCTTAACTCTGTTTAAAACTATGAGATAAATAGGTACACTTACTCAAAAGTCATCTGAAAGCATTAATAACTAAGTTTAAAAATAACCTATTTTCTACTTCAAAATAAGATCAATTAACATAAAAAAAATCAAGATTCCAGTGTATGCTACCTTTGATATACCTTGCCTTATAATTTTGATGGCTTATAGACTTTGTATTTAAATTTTCCTGGAGAAAGAAACTACAATATTTGGTGGTGAGAAGAGGTGGTAAGAAGCGCAGATATTAGAGGCGCCTGGGTGGCACAGCGGTTAAGCGTCTGCCTTCGGCTCAGGGCGTGATCCCGGCGTTATGGGATTGAGCCCCACATCAGGCTCTTCTGCTATGAGCCTGCTTCTTCCTCTCCCACTCACCCTGCTTGTGTTCCCTCTCTCGCTGGCTGTCTCTATCTCTGTCGAATAAATAAAATTAAAAAAAAAAAAAAGAAACGCAGATATTAATGACTTGGTCTCTCCATTTAATTTTTTGTTCACTGTCATTTTTCTATTCCTATGTTATTTTAATAGCATGAAAATTAAACCTGGGTAGTTATTCATATTATAGCTTTTATAAATATATGTCACATTAAAATTTTCTGATTTCACGAACTTTAATTTCCATTTAAAATTTTTATTTCCAAGTCACAAACTTTAATTTCCATTTTAAACTTAGAAATCTATTGCAAAGGTTATCAAAGTATTCAAAGGTACTCGAAAATTATAGTTGCCATTAATTAGAACATTCAATGTTGTTGTATATATTCTTTCAGTTGTTATTATATTGTTCACTTGGCCTCATTATATTAGACTTACTTAAAAGTAAAATGAAAGAATATACCTACAAAGCAAGTCTACCTTAGTAACTTGGATTATTTCTTCATTTCATTTCATTGACTTTTCCCTAGTGCTTTGGTCAGCATTATTTAATACCTTATGCCTAGTTCTATTTAGAGTTTACAGATCCATACAGTGAAAAAGATTGACCCCAACACTGTTTTGACTTTCTGCTTGTGAATAGAACATAAGGGAATATTTTTAAGGGCCTTTGTTGCCTCAAATATAATTCTATAAATGTATAACATATAATTCTTAGATACCGACATGGATTTTTTTCTCAATATAATAAAGTCTAGAAGAAAGGTGAAAAGGCCATTCATTCTATCACTTAATCTACAAAGGCTAACAATGCATATATTGAAAAAAATCTTGTTTCAAGGCTTTATAACCATTAATATTCAAAATATACTAAAGATTTAGAAATTTTAAAAATATGGAAATGTTCGATTTCAAAATTTGGTGCACACTGAAGGAAAAAAAATAGTCCCTGTTCTCGCCATTTTTTTTCATAGAAAGTACATAGATCATAAAGAATAGCTTGGGATTTTTCTCAGTGGAAGATAATAATTTTCAATCAGTTTCAGTCACAAGTAGTTGTAATCTTCCTCATCTTTCAGCAGCCTCACTGGAGAGAGATCGCTTGTCTTAGCCACTTAATAACATTCTACCAAGGTACTCTGTGAGTCATGTCATAGAGAATTGACCAGAAATTCACAGCAATTCAAAAGTCAGCCTCACAGGCAATATTTCACAACTTTTTTTTCCAACCTAGACATATCAATATGTTTCTTTTCTTGTAAAAAATATGTATGCATGTGTGTGAAATTAAATTAGGCTGTTTTAATCCACGAGAGACTCCAACACCAATTTTAATGATTTACTGGTGAATAAATACTTGTCAAGGGAATGACTGTATGAAAAAAAAAAATCATTCTCCAGTGTGCATAATGCTAGTCTAGGTGTCATCTTACCTCTGATTTGATCAATCAATAAGCAAAAAAGAGCAACCATATTTTTTCAGTGTCTTATAGGAATACACAATTTTTAAAAATATAAATTTACATTTAAAACAACAGGGACAAAAGGACTATGCCACCCTCCAGCTACTGTCCAAATGTATTTATGCCCAATATTTTTCCCTCTAAAGCACTGGTTCTCAAAACGTGGACTACAAAACTAACAGCATCAGCATCACCTGGAATATTGTTAGATGAGCAAATCTTAACCACACCCCAAATGGGGAAGTTGAGAAACTAGTGGTAGCGTCCAAGGATTTTCAAGTCCCCATGAGATGCTCATGCAACCTAAAGTTTCAGAACCAGTGTTGTATGACCCGCTATGAACAGAAGATATCTGAATGTGTGTGTGTGTGTGTGTGTGTGTGTGTGTGTATGTGTGTGTATTCTCAAACTCGGAATTGCATTCTTACAAACAGTACACACTCATTTTGCTGCATGGTTTCCAAACTACCATTTAATAATGGAAATACTACTATAAAATCAGAAACATAAAAATATCAAGTAAACAAGGAACTATGCACTGTGGAAGTGCTCATGTTGATTAAGCAACCTCATCTTCACATTTGGCAAAATTGGGCTGGGAAGTTGTCAGGGAGGGAGACATCCAATAATTTCATGTTTTAATAGAAGTAAACTTTTTTTTTAAAGGACTTATGTATTTATTTTTGGGTACCTGGGTGGCTTGTTTGGGCATCTTCCTTCAGCTCAGATCATGATGTTTGGGCATCTTCCTTCAGCTCAGATCATGATCCCGGGGTCCTGGGATCAAGTCCTGCAGCAGGCTCCCTGCTCAGCGGGGAGTCTGCTTTTCCCTCTACTCTTCCTCCCCTGCTCATGACCTCTCTCTCTCTCAGGTAAATAAATAAAAAATCTTTAAAAAAAATAAATAAAGATTTATTTATTTTTTTTAGAGAGAGCAGGAACATGAGTGGGAGGGGCAGAGGGAGAGAGAATTTCAAGCACACTCCACCCTGGCTCAGAGCCAACCAGGGGCTGGATCTCATGACCATGAGATCATAACCTGAGCGAAAGCCAAGAGTTGAATGCTCAACTGACTACACCACACAGGCTCCCCAAAAGTAAACACTTTAAACAATAGTAAATTGTCAATAGAATGGGAGTCATATTTTATATATTTTTTTTACATTTTACAGTAGATCTATTTTTCAGTTAGAAAGATTCAATGATGTTGTATCACAGGCCTCTAAACTTTTCTGAGGTGCCTATATTTGGGGATATGTATATGAATGCACTGAGTAATACTAATTCCTTTTATACCTAAGTAATTTAGAGGCAGCTAATTTTTCAGATTCTCTCCTTATTCTACAGTCACATTTCCATGTGAGTAGGTGTTGAGTGATGAGAATATTCAACTTTTATAGATTTTTTTTACTCTTTTGCTAACTTTTGAGAACAAAAGCATAAAACTTTAATACTTTCCTGATGTTATCCAGTGATATATTTGCCAAAAACTACACATGAAATTAAGTTAATATGGATTAAACCTTGCTATTCTATAATACTTGCACATTGGAAACTTTAACTAGACAACAATGCCAAAAAATGGAAATTTTAATATATTAAAATTAGAAAGTATGTATTTTACAAGTTTTCTATTATAAATTTTCTATTTCTATATATAAATTTTATAGTTATATTTTAATTTTGCATAAATGGGGCTATGTTCAATTGATCAGTGTATTAATATTAGTAATATTTTTAAAGTTAAAACAAACATAATACATAAATCATTAGGGGCGCCTCGGTGGCTCACTCAGTTAAGCGTCTGCCTTCTGCTCAGATCATGATCCCGGGGTCCTGGGATCAAGCCCCACATCGGGCTCCCTGCTCAGCAGAGAGCCTGCTTCTCCTTTTCCCTCTGCCTGTCACTCTGCCTACTTGTGCTCTAATCTCTCTATCATATAAATTAATAAAAAAATTTTAAAAATACATAAATCATTATAATGTTGGTTGTATAATTAATAAGAAAATTGAACTCTGTATCATCATATAGAAATACTCAATATGCAGAAAACATAATCTATAGATCATAAATATATCCAAGAAAAATGAACATACGACACACAGAGTAACTCCCCACTACGTCCTAGTTCTGAGAATATGAGTGCTTTTAAATTTCTTCTTAAGACTTTTCTGTGGACCTTGTACAACAATAACATATATTTCTATAAAATTATAAAATAAATGTGACAATAAAAGCACTCAAGGTAGGTAGTCAAGACAGAAAGTGAAATTTATTATCATATCAAAGATTTTGTATATTTAAATCATATGTCCTAACATTCATTTTAATCACCAATATTGATTGCAATGACAAATATCTATCAATCAAAACATTTAAAAAATTTTTTATGATTAGTATTGTAGAGTTATTTTTGCTGAATTTCCAGTACTTCTGGCATATTTAGAATTGCTGGAGATGATCTGAACAGCAAAAAAGCTGAGAAATATTTCATTTATGATTTTTTAAAAATTCCAAAAATGAGTGCTCACTCATATTTATAAAATTTTCAGTTGCTAAGGGAGTGCCACACAATGGTATGTTTACAGGAATAGCATTAAGGAAAGTTGGGCCATTTCCATTAGAATGTGAGTTCCAGGAGAGTAGAAAGTTTCATGTTATATTAATGGTAGGTTTCTATTACTGAGGAAGGTGGCTGCCCCGGGGTATGTGCTCAGTAATTGCTGAATGAATAGCCTTGATCAAGTCATTTAACACCTTGGCATCTCAAACCTCTCATCCATAAAATTAATATTTTTGATTATATAACAATCCAGAATTATTATTCTGGACTCACAGGTAGGCAACTTTGTCAAATACTTAATGTAAGTAATTTTTATGTATAATACGGAACTGTCCATAGATGAGCCCCTCATCCTCCTTCCTCTTTGTTAGGTGTGTGTTCAGCTCAACTCAGGGGACCGGCTGAAAAAGGGGTCCCCTACTCCTCCGCCATCTTAACCTCCTCCCAAATAAATAAAAATCTTAAAAAAAAAAGGGGGGGGGAAACTGGGAACATAAAGCAGAGAGATCAAACTTAAGAGTCAGGAAAGGCTTCACAAAGGAAATGGAACTTGTNCAAACTTAAGAGTCAGGAAAGGCTTCACAAAGGAAATGGAACTTGAAGTCTAAAAAAGAGCTTGTAAAGAGAAGTGGGGGTCAAGCAGAAACACAGCACCTTCAGGGAAGGAGAACCTCAGTATGGAAGTATGGATAGAATAGAGATTGCAAAAGAGAGAATGGCGTTAAGGTGAGGCTGGGTAAGTAGTACGCAAGGGCCAAATCACACAAGGAGTTTCAAGTGTGTATTATAGCAAGGCAATAGGAAGCCACCATTTTAAGCAGAGGTGACATGATCAGATTGAAAACACTGTGTTCAAAGATGATAGACACAGGACATAAAGCCTTGAGAAATGTTTTTGAGGCAGGTTTTAGTGGAAACAATTCTAAAATTACGGACCAAACAATGTTAGCGTTACTAATGATATATCCTAAAGCTCAGAGATTCTTTTCTCAGCTATGTCCAGTCAACTAGTAAGCCCATCAAAGCATTCTTCATTTCTGTTAGTTTTTTTTTAAATCTGTAGCATTTCTTTTTGTTTGTTTCTTAGGATTTCCATTTTTCTGCTTGCAGTGCCCCTCTATCCTTGTATGCTGTCTACTTTATCCAGTAGCGCCTATAGCATGTTAATCATAGTTGTTTTAAATTCTGTTTGCCAGTTCTTTTTTTTTTTTTTAAAGATTTTATTTATTTATTCGACAGAGATAGAGACAGCCAGCGAGAGAGGGAACACAAGAAGGGGAAGTGGGGGAGGAAGAAGCAGGCTCATAGCGGAGGAGCCTGATGTGGGGCTCGATCTCATAACGCCGGGAACACGCCCTGAGCCGAAGGCAGAGGCTTAACCACTGTGCCACCCAGGTGCCCCCCAACTGATTTATAAATAAATGAATTCTCAATTGGTCTTTTTGTAAATCCCAACCGGTCTCTGGCAAAACTTGACAAGTGATTCTAAAATTTGTACCACCCCGGCGCCCCTACTCTTTTGCTAACTTTTGAGAACAAAAGCATAAAACTTTAATACTTTCCTGATGTTATCCAGTGATATATTCGCCAAAAGCTACACATGAAATTAAGTTAATATGGATTAAGCCTTGCTATTCTATAATACTTGTGCATTGGAAACTTTAACTAGACAACAATGCCAAAAAATGGAAATTTTAATATATTAAAATTAGAAAGTATGTATTTTATAAGTTTTCTATTATAAATTTTCTATTTCTATATATAAATTTTATAGTTATATTTTAATTTTGCATAAATGGGGCTATGTTCAATTGATCAGTGTATGTTAATATTAGTAATATTTTTAAAGTTAAAACAAACATAATACATAAATCATTAGGGGTGCCTCGGTGGCTCACTCAGTCAAGCGTCTGCCTTCTGCTCAGATCATGATCCCGGGGTCCTGGGATCAAGCACCATATTGGGCTTCCTGCTCAGCAGAGAGGCTGCTTCTCCTTTTCCCTCTGCCTGTCACTCTGCCTACTTGTGCTCTCTTATCACTCTATCATATAAATTAATAAAAAAATTTAAAAAATACATAAATCATTATAATGTTGGTTGTATAATTAATAAGAAAATTGAATTCTGTATCATCATATCAAAATACTCAATATGCAGAAAACATAATCTATAGATCATAAATATATCCTAGAAAAATGAACATACGACACACAGAGTAACTCCCCACTACGTCCTAGTTCTGAGAATGTGAGTGCTTTTAAATTTCTTCTTAAGACTTTTCTGTGGACCTTGTACAACAATAACATATATTTCTATAAAATTATAAAATAAATGTGACAATAAAAGCACTCAAGGTAGGTAGTCAAGACAGAAAGTGAAATTTATTATCATATCAAAGATTTTGTATATTTAAATAATATGTCCTAACATTCATTTTAATCACCAATATTGATTGCAATGACAAATATCTATCAATCAAAACATTTAAAAATTTTTTTATGATTAGTATTGTAGAGTTATTTTTGCTGAATCTCTGGTACTTCTGGCATATTTAGAATTGCTGGAGATGATCTGAACAGCACAAAAGCTGAGAAATATTTCATTTATGATTTTTTTAAAAATTCCAAACATGAGTGCTCACTCATATTTATAAAATTTTCAGTTGCTAAGGGAGTGCCACACAATGGTATGTTTACAGGAATAGCATTAAGGAAAGTTGGGCCATTTCCATTAGAATGTGACCTCCAGGAGAGCAGAAAGTTTCATGTTATATTAATGGTAGGTTTCTATTACTGAGGAAGGTGGCTGCCCTGGGGTATGTGCTCAGTAATTGCTGAATGAATAGCCTTTATCAAGTCATTCAACACCTTGGCATCTCAAACCTCTCATCCATAAAATTAATATTTTTGATTATATAACAATCCAGAATTATTATTCTGGACTCACAGGTAGGCAACTTTGCCAAATACTTAATATAAGTAATTTTTATGTATAATACGGAACTGTCCATAGATGAGCCCCTCATCCTCCTTCCTCTTTGTTAGGTGTGTGTTTCTCTGCAGCTAACCTAGACAGGTCAGGGAGGAAACTTGTTATAACCTCTAAAACATCTTGAGACAAAAACATACATACATATGGACATAAAGATATACATACATAAATAAGCTTAGCAAAAATAGGAATGGTGAAATACTTAGTGATTTCTTTCCTGAATGCTTCTCATCCATGGCATCAAGTGAAGAAAAGGACATGAATTAATAGAATATAATAAATTTGATAATCTTACTTTTAGCTTTGCATCTTTTTAAAACTTTAATATGAAGGAGGATAAAATAGGTTTTAAAACCCATTATTTTCCTTAAAAATTAAAAATTAATATTACCTTTTATTGATTCAATTTTTAGATTGAATTTGATTCTTGTGTACATGCTATTTAAAATCTGAAATGAAATTTTAATTTAGCTACCTTAATTATCAAATACTGTAGCCTGACCTCATTCTTAGCCATCATCAACACTTTCAAAAAGGACTCAAATTTTTTTTATTTTTTATTATACAGCAAGACATGGCCACTGTAGTTAATATGTAAAATACAAAGGGATAGGGATGCAATTTCAAATATATATATAAACAATAAAAATATCTACTAAAATATTTTGATTTAAGTATGTTTCAACTTTTTACACTAGTGTATATTAAAATATGCATATTTTGATACAAAGTAGTTTTAATACATATTTATATATTCAAATTTATCCATCTGTTCTGATGTGAATCTTCTACTACTTTTAAGCTAAGGTGATTCTTCTTTATTATGAGATCCAAAATTCAAATATCTATTTTTTTCTAAGATATTTATATCACACTTTACTATTTAACATTTTTAAAAATCTGAAATTTATTTTAATATTAGTTTTGACACTAAACGTATTCTAAATGTATCTTTCAATAAGTGACCAATTTTCCCTGGACCCTTTCATTGAGAAATCATCATTCTCAAATGATTTTTTTCAACAATTATAATGCAAGCTCCTTGAACCCATTCCATTTTCTTCACCATTCTGCAGTGTCCGCAGACCTAACAGAATCAGGAATGACTAAGAAGGAAGTTGTGGAGAAGGTTAGTGAGGAAACAATGAAAACTTTCAAGTGTTAATCTGAGATTCTCTCATATCTAGTAATGTTTCCTTTAATGGGTAGCCCTATTTACTGAATTTCTATGTGTGAAGGAGATTCTTTAATATTCTTATTACTTTAGTAATTGTTTATACAAAGAGCAAAATTTTATTGAAGATTTTGTCTTTGAAGAGACACAGAGGGGAGGTAACTGAATAGCAAAACTTAGATTCAGGATTTCATTCATCTCTTCTTTCAGACTAGGTGTTTAATAATATTATTTCAGTGGAAGGAAAGACTGCTTACATTGCCATAATCCAGGATTACTCTGTTAAGAGTCCAGTGAGAAAAACAGCATTGTGCACATGATAAATAAAAATATAAGGAGGATCATATCACAAAAGCATAATGTTGGAAGAAATAAGTGTTTGCTTTCTGCTACATCCCCACCCATTACAAAGAGTTACCTTCAGGGGTGTCTGGGTGGTTTCATCAGTTAAGCTTCCAACTTCTGGTTTTTAGCTCAGGTCCTGGAATCAAGCCCCAGGTGGGACTCTGCACTCCGTGGGAAGTCTGCTTGGGGATTTTCTCTCTCTCTCTTCCCCTCCCCCACTTGCATTTTTTTTTTCTCTCTCAAATAAATAAATTAATTTAAAAAAAAGTCACCTTAGGAAAAAGTATATTCGCATTGGTAAGATACTCCTGGAAATGTTACTGTTTTTTTCAAAAAAGAACAAATGAAAAAATGAAGAAGAGGGGCGCCTGGGTGACACAGCAGTTAAGCGTCTGCCTTCGGCTCAGGGCGTGATCCCAGGGTTATGGGATCGAGCCCCACATCAGGCTCCTCTGCTATGAGCCTGCTTCTTCCTCTCCCACTCCCCCTGCTTGTGTTCCCTCTCTCGCTGGCTGTGTCTATCTCTGTCAAATAAATAAGTAAAATCTTTAAAAAAGAAAAAAAAAACAAAGAAAAAGAAAAAATGAAGAAGAGACATACTGGAAGGAAATTTTTATCCCAGATATTTTCTCTTCCAAATATTTACAGTGGTCAGTCATGCAAAGAGAAACAAGTAAAAGCAAAACCACAGGAGTGGAGTAAATTAATATAGATCTATGATATTCAATTAATATGAATTATGCTTTAATTACTTCATTAAATTTTCAACAACAAAAATGGTCAACAATACACACAAAAAATTCTGTTAGAAGGTACGAGTGGTGGAAAATTTCACTTAATAGGATCACTTTTAAAAAGACCTTACTACTAAGTTATTTTCTATAATATGAGGGATTCTAGCAGAAGTCCTTAAATTCTAAATCCATGCTTCATTTGTAAGCCCATATAATAGCTACGTTCATCTAATGTTCCATTTAGAACCACATAAGAAATCAGATAAAAAGCTGAGTGTGTAAATCTAAAGACATTATCATATTAAGCAATTTTTCAGAAAGTGCTTACAAAATAATTTATTTGTCCATCATTGTATGTTATTCACTCAACTGATATATAAGTATGAGTGAGATACACTGAAAGAAGGAAGGAATGAAAAAGGATACACGTATAAATTTGTTCCTAAATATGGCTTAAGTTTCTGTAAGAAACTATCTCTGGTGGAAAGAACAGAAAGTAACTCCAGAAAAACTATGAATTTAAAATTATTGTCACTCTGCAGGTTACATTTGTATAGAATAGAGACATTTGAGTCAAGAAAGAAGACATGTTACATAATAGTTGATAATCAATTTCTTGATATATTCCTAATGTATAAAATAGCTTTTATTTCTCTTTAAATGTGAAAATGGAGACTATGATCATAAGGATTTTCAAAATAACATGATCAAATTAAAAGTCATCTTAATGCAATCAGCAATGACTCATATTTTCACAAATTTTTATTTTGTGAAATTTTAAGTAATTCTAAAAAAATTTCATGTACAAATTTATTTCAATTAAATGTTGAGGCAGTTCACCAACAGACACCTGAAAAAGTACACAACATCACTAACCATCAAGGAAATGCAAATCAAAATCACAATAAGAAATCACCTTACACCTGTCAGAATGGTCAGAATCAAAAAGACAAGAAATGACAAATGTTGATGAAGATGTGGAGAAAAAAGAACCCTCATACATTGTTGGTATAAATTGGTGCATCCATTGTGAAAAACAGTATGAAGTCTCCTCAAAAATTTAAAAATGGAAATACCATATGTTCCAGCAATCCCACTTCTAGGTATTTACCCAAACAAAAAAGACACTAATTTGAAAAAAATAATAAATCCCTATGTCTATTGCAATATTATTTACAATAACGAATATATGGATACAACCCAAGTGTCCATGGATAAAGAAGATATGACATGTATATATTATATAATAATTATATACACATATATTACATAATATATATAATATTCTTTCAGCCATAAAAAGGATGAGATTTTGCCATTTGCAACAACATGGATGGACTTAGAAGTATTATGCTAAGTGAAATAAGTTGGAAAAGGACAAATACCATACGATTTCACTTACATGTGGATTCTGAAAAACAAAACAAATGAACAAATAAAGAAGCAAAGAGAGAAGAAAAAAAAAACCAAACTCTTAAATACAAAGAACGAACTGTGGTGGCTGCTGGGGGGGGGTTGGTGGGGGATAGGTGAAATAGAAAAAGAAGATTAAGAGGCAAAAACTTCCAGTTATAAAATAAATAAGTTACAGAGATGGAAAGTACAGCATAAGGAATATAGTCAATAATATTGTAATAACATTGTACAGGACAGAAGGTGACTACTCTTATCGTGGTGAGCCCTAAGTAATAGAATTGTAGAATCAATATTCTGTATACCTGAAACTAATATAACACTGTATGTTAATTATACTTCAATTTAGAAGAGGCAATTCAAATAATATATTCATTATTCCTTATAGCCATCATATTTCAGATTGTTATTCCAAGTTAGTCATGGTAACTTACATTACCCTAATCAATCTTTATGTTAGGAAAGGTCATGTGCTCCAGTTGTGGCCATGTGAACCAATTTTGTGCTAGGGTTTTCTGGGACAATTTCCTCATTCTTACCAAGAGGAACAGAAATAGAGAGCCCTTCATACTCCACTGGGCATCTTCATATCTTAGTGTGATACCTGGACTTGTCTGCAATCAATACACAAGACTGCAAAGTTGCCACACAGAATAGCAGAATATAGTAGATAGAACCTGGGTCCTCAGACATATACTGAGCTCAATTAACCAGAAGGAGCTATATTTCTTTTGATTTCTTTATGAGATAATGAATCAATTTACTTCGAATTTGAGTTTGGTTTTCAGTTGCTTGTAGCACAAAGCACCCTGAATAATACTGAGTGTATATTCTCCAACAAATGCATTAAAGTCACTAAATCTTCCAGAACATTGTTGGTGACAAGTGTAAATATTCTGGAAGAATAATTTTATTAAAAAATGTTATACACATTTATCTTAATAAATGCAGTTTATATCTAACTAGTCTTATGATGCATATAGCTTGGCTGCACTTAACATAATGCATAGCAGGGGCACCTGGGTGGCTCAGTCAGTGAAGCATCTGCCTTTGGCTCAGGTCATGATCCCAGGGTCCTGGGATCAAGCCCCACATCAGGCTCCCTGCTCAGCAGACAGCCTGCTTCTCCCTCTGCCTCTGCCTGCTGCTCTCCGTGCTTGTGCTCTCTTGCTCTCTACCTAATAAATAAATAAAATCTTAAAAAAAAATAATGCATAGCAAATCATTTATTCTTCTTCTTCAAATAGATCCTTTTTTTGAACCTAATAATGTATAGCTATAAGAGGCAACTGACAGAGAACTGATAATACTTCAATTTACTGATAATACATAGGTACAGTTTCCTACACTAAACTATAATGTAAAATTAAGAAACATTAAGTAACTACATCTAGTATATAGGTTGATCTTACTAATATGCACTATCTGTTCCTCTTCCACGTCAGTAAGTAATAAATTATATTGCCTCCATTTTTAATCAGAATCAAAATCATTTTAGCTTCTTCTATCATAACAATTACAGAATCTAAATGTTTAGGGCTCAAATGTCCCAAGTGAATCAACTCTTTTCTTTCGATATAATAATTTGGTGAGGACATATGACAAAACGGTAAATAGCTTTAAGTCTGGAACCAGACTTCTGAGTTTGAATTTGACCTCTGCCTTATACTAGATCTGTGAAGTAGGGCAAATTAGCTGAACACTCTATGTTTCAGCTTCCTCTTTTGCAAATGGGCTATTAATAGCATTTATCTCTAATAGATGTTCTGAGGTTGAAATGAGATAAAGCATGTAAAGTGAACTTGATCTGAAATACATATTCTTAAGTGTTAGCTGTTTTTGCTTTCATTAGTATTAATACATAAGTCAATTTATGCCTTTATTTTTATGTTTTTAAGCCTTAAGATTCAACTTCTTATAAACCTAAGAGTTTTTAATATAGAAAATAATTTTTTAGTTCTGGGATATATGTAATTTTGCTCCCCAAACCCCACAAACAATACAGTAGGTAGAATGTTTTTAAGTTGTAAGTCCCAAAGCTGGGAAAACCAGAGGAGGAAACATAGTGACAAAACCTGTGAGCTAGGAAGCAGACGGATGGAGGGCATATTGAAATCCACGGCTGGAAAGCTAATGTCAAACGGACATAGGCTACAGAATCTACAAAAGGTCAGTAATCAACAGCACTAAGCACATCTGGAACTTGGGATAAAGGGAGTTGTTAAAATAAAGATGATTGAGCTAAACGTGTTTGAGAACAATTCAATCTCTAGATTACTGCTACTCTCCCAACTTTGGAAAAGGTACGAAGTTTTAGATACTGAAGAGGGTTAAACAGAGGATCTGTGCTTGAGGAGTGAGAAGAGATATCAGGCACAGATGAGAGAGTTTGTATCATAACAAAACTACAGCCAAGTTATTTTATATGAATACAGATCTTCTTTGACTTATGATGGGATTAGTTCCCAATGTACCCATCATAAATTGAAAACATTGTAAGTTGAAAGTGCTATGCGCATAACCTACCAAACCTCACAGCTTAGCTAGCTACTTTAAACATGCTCAGAAGACTTACCTTAGCCAACAGTTGGGCAGTCATCTAAAACAAAACCCATTTTATAATAAAATGTTGAATATCTCATGTAATTTATTGAATACTGCACTGAAAGTGAAAACGGAATGGTTGTATGGATACAGAATGCTTGTAAGTGTGTTGGAAAAGATCTAACAATCTTAGAGAAAAAAAATTAGCTTATTTGCAAAGGACAACTTGAAATAACTGGCTTTCTCAAACAGCAACACTGGAAGGAAGATGTCAATGAAACAATACCTTCAATTTAGTGAATGGAAATTATTTCCAATCTAAAGTTTTTTTACTCAGCCAAACTATCAACCAAGTATGTGAGAAGAATATAATGTATTTTCAGATATGCAAAGTCTCAAATTTTGTTTTTAATACATTCTTTCACAGGAAGCTACTGGAAGAGGCCTCTAAGCAATACAAGCAAAAAAAAAAAAAAAGCAGCCACAAGATAAAGAAAACTAGATATTCATCGAGAGGGAAGTCAAGACAATCTCTAAAATGGTAATAAAATGAGATCCCAGGGGGCGCCTGGGTGGCACAGCGGTTAAGCGTCTGCCTTCGGCTCAGGGTGTGATCCTGGCGTTATGGAATCGAGCCCCACATCAGGCTCCTCTGCTGGGAGCCTGCTTCTTCCTCTCCCACTCCCCCTGCTTGTGTTCCCTCTCTCCCTGGCTGTCTCTATCTCTGTCGAATAAATAAATAAAATCTTAAAAAAAAAAAAAATGAGATCCCAGGATGCCAACTATTTATTCGGCGTAATAGGTTAATCCAGTAAGAATTACTCAAGGGGCATGCCATCACCGTGCTTTTAACATAATAAAAGTACTGGAAGGTATTCTTTCCCATAACAAGTGAGTAGATTATGAAAGACATGAGGGGAAAAAAAATCAGCAACAGAAAGAAGCAAAAGAATTCTAATATGCTAATAAAAAATATCCCAGAATGCCAGTCACGCAGCAGGACTCCGAAAGAAAGAAATATGATTATTTTTAGGAGAGATGTTTTGAAGAAAAGAATGGAATCAACAGATTATCTTATGTGATTGACCTTGATGAAAATTGTACAAAGGGTTTATTGGAAGGTGTGGGGGACATTAGCAACAGATACAGAGAAAACCAAGCAAATAATAATGAATTGCTTAATTATTAATTTTAGGAGAAAAGTAAAAATGAAAAATGATCACAGAATACAACAGTACTCAGATATGAACAGTAGGAACACAGGAATAATAATATAAACCTATTTTAATAAAAATTTTGACTGAATATCTTTGAGGATGGAAATGGCAGCAAAGGTGTAGAGAATTCAAAACAATCAAATCCTCATTTACAACAACAGGAAGTCAATACATAATATCACAAACCGGTGAATCAAGAGTTGCCTATTTTCACATTTATTTAGAAATACAGATATATGTAAACACCAGAATAATGGCTTAAAAAGTAGATAATGGTTGCATTAGGGAGAAGCAAGGGGAGCAGAAACATATATTTTCTTATGTACCTTCAGCATATTTGAGTCTTTAAAACTCTGTTTGTGTTATTTTGGTAAGTTAACAAATAACGCATCCAAATAAAACACTAAATTAGTTGTGTCCAAGAGACCAAGCATCTCTCCCAGTTTTCTGCAAAATCACAGGCAAACTGAGCAAGGTGCCAAATATACTTCTATCCTTCAGACATCTCCATGTAACTTGTAAAGTGGAAAGATTGTAGATTGTGAATTCAGAGAAACAGGGGTTTGGATCTCAGTTTCTGAATTTCTGATATTTTATGTGTCTCCTAGTGTGATTATATTACTTGTTAGGAATCAAGTGATAGAAAAGTTAACCCCTCAACACATATCTGGCACACAGTAATCATCATTATTTTGAGTTCCCTCCCATCCTCAACAACACAAGGCAGGCAGTAGGTAAGAAGCCACTACAATATTTTATTGTTTGAAATATAACTTTAGCTTCACTGAGTTGAGGATATCTGAAATAATTGTGTCCTACAATTGCCAGCTACCATCATTTACATTTTATCATTTCTGAAATTATGCTGGTTTATGATAGTTGACATCTTGGATACCATGAAACATGGTTATTAAAAAAAAATCCAGGGGCGCCTGGGTGGCATAGCGGTTAAGCGTCTGCCTTCGGCTCAGGGCGTGATCCCGGCGTTGTGGGATCGAGCCCCACATCAGGCTCCTCTGCTATGAGCCTGCTGCTTCCTCTCCCACTCCCCCTGCTTGTGTTCCCTCTCTCGCTGGCTGTCTCTATCTCTGTCAAATAAATAAATAAAAATCTTAAAAAAAAAAATCCAAAACATCAGTTTTCATACTGGAACATACCCTTAGCACAGGTACCATAGTCCCAGTGCCCAAAAGAACAAAACTTTTTCAATGTAAAATAGGCCAAATAGTATAAATAAACCCTCAGTTTATGTGCATAATTCCTTTCTACAAAATAATTAGGTGTTTAACCAACAAAATGACAGATCTGGCAAGGGTAGGGAATTGGTACATGAGAGTTAATATGAGGCCACCCAGATGGGTAAGACAGTTCATGATGGTTCAAAGTTACTGAAGATATTTCTCCAACAAATCACTCATTTAATAATATTGAGCACACGTCACACTCCAGGTACTGTGGGAGGCACTGGAATACAACTGAGTCAGAGTATTTGCACCTCAGAACACTACTTGCTACTCAGTTGCTTCACATTTTTGTTCTGAGCCTTCCCTTCCTCCTGTTTTTCGCTCTTCCTCTTCTCTCAATTTAGAAAACTGTGGACTGCTGTGGACAGTGTACTTTCTCTACCTTTTCCTATTAATAAACTGCTAGAGAGCACCCTAGCAATTACCTTTGTACTTTAATAGAAATAGCTACTCAGTCAACTAGACTAAAAATACCCTTTATGTTATAATGCACAGTCAATTACCCAAACACAGGAAACACGTTCTGTGAAATAATGCACTATCATCTTCAAATAATCCCAAATGCTTAATGTCTACTGAAATATATATCTATATATCTATAGACATATAGATATATATATCTATAGATTTATATAACTGCTCAATAGTGCTTACATTTCATACGTTCATTTGCTCATTCCACAAATATTTAAAAGTCTACAATTGGCCAAATGTTCTAGGTCTTGGGTATAACAAGACAGCACAGGGGAAAGAGAATATTAGTACATAGTGTCAGTGATGATAGGTGATAAACAATATGAAAAAGAAAGAAAGGAACAGGGGGTGCCTGGGTGGCGCAGTCGTTAAGCATCTGCCTTCGGCTCAGGGCGTGATCCTGGTGTTCCGGGATCGAGCCCCACATCAGGCTCCTCCACTAGGAGCCTGCTTCTTCCTCTCCCACTCCCCCTGCTTGTGTTCCCTCTCTCGTTGGCTGTCTCTCTCTGTCTAATAAATAAATAAATAAATCTTAAAAAAAAGAAAAGAAAAGAAAGAAGGGAACAGAGATAAGGAAAAAGTGAAAGGTTATAATATTAAACATGGTGGTCAGAGAAAGTCTCCTTGAAAGAAATATAAGGAAGATAGACATGCAGATATCCAGAGCAAAAGAATCTTGGAGGGGGGCATCTAGACAGCTCCCCTGGTGGAGCCTCTCATTGAGCCCCTTGTGGAACCCGGGGTGGAATACCTAGGTGGGATGCCCAGGTGGAGCCCCTCATGGAGCCCTTCCTCCAGTGCCAGGTTGGGAGCCACGCTCAGCAAAGCGTCTGTTTCTCCCTCTCCGTCTGCACCTCCCCCCATTCATGTGTGCGCTCTCTCGCTCTCTCAAATAAATAAATAAAATCTTAAAAAAATGAGAAAGAAAGAAAGAGAAAGAAAGAAAGAGAAGAAAGAAAGAAAGAAAGAAAGAAAGAAAGAAAGAAAGAAAGAAAGAAAGGAAGGAAGAAAGAAAAAGGAAAAGAATCAATCTTAGGGGAAAGGGAAAAACAGGTACAAGGAACCTGATATGGCAGCAATGTTGACATGCTTGAGAACGGGACCCTGGAGCAGAAAGTGGAAGGTGAAATTGAAAAGAGAAGAGGTCAGAATTAACCAGCAGCCACAGAGGGCAAAGTTATCAAGCATACTAAAGACTCTCAACGAAGCAGGGAATCATT
>NC_048222.1:90503976-90509748 GCF_002007445.2 Ailuropoda melanoleuca | reverse complement strand
GAGATGCCAGTGAGGGCTGAGGACAATCAAGAGTGTGCTTTCCTAGAAGTCAGGTGAACAAAGGTGTTTTTTAGCAGAAAGCAAGACCAACTGATAAATGCAGCAGATAGACCAATATAGCTAGGTGCAAACGAGCACTGTAGCCTGCAGGTCACGGTGACNTAGCCTGCAGGTCACGGTGATCTTGAAAATAGCAATTGCAGTGCAATTTTGGATGCAAAAGCCTCATTTCCCTATTTCATCACTCTCAGCAGTGCTTTGATGCTTCCAAAACAGTGATTTTGGCCTCAAGAGGCTATTTGGCAAAATCTGGAGACAGTTTCGATTGTCACAGCTTGGGCGGGGGCGTTGCTGCTAGCATCTAGTGGCTACAGGCCAGAGGCACCACTGCTAAATGTCCTAAAATGCACTGAAAAAGCTCCTCACAACAAAGAAACATTTGACCAAATATGTCAACAGTGACGACATGGAGAAACACTTTTCTAAAGGAATCTTCTATCACTACTTGGTCCTTCAGAGACAGAATAACTCTCAGGGTTTACAAATGAGGAATTGTCAATTTAAGTCTTATGAAACAATAAACCTAATTGACTGTAACCGGTCACCTGGTCACCTTAGGTATTACTCTACTACCTCCTGCCTGCTTTATCATTAAAATGAGGACTATAGACAAGATAATCTTCTCCATAGAAGTAAAGGATTCTCTGACTAGAGTCCTGTTACACTGATGTCTCTCTAAGTCCCTTGTGAATACAGCGCTGGCATGCAGTCTCATATACACACCTGTATCCGTGTAGACACAAAGCAAGAGCCTCTCGGGATATGTGCATTTTTTATTTCAGATTTTGAAATCACTTAGTAAATTGTATTTTCCTCAGAATATTGTGTCTTCTTCAAAACCAAACTGAATAAATTAATTTCATAAAGCTGTTCATGCATATTAAAAACAATTTGCAAGACAAAGCAAATAAGGCAAATACATTTGTTCTGAAAAGTTAAAAAAAATGTAAAACAGCATTTAAGAAACAAAGGACACCTAAAAATAATGAAAATATGCTATGTAACATTTCCAAATAAACATTTTATTTCACTTTGAAGACAGGATTAATTTAATTTGAATACTTCTTTTGAATATCTATTTTATAAGAAGGAATATCTGGATGTGTCTCTTTTCAATTCACTCAGCATTAAATGCATATTGAAAATTAAATCAAAAAGAACTCTAGGCCGTATGACTGTGATAGCAATGACTGTTTTTGGTCTACAAGATACTGGAAAGCAATTACAATTGCATATCATCCTGTTCTTGCATTAATTCTCTAGTCATTCTTTCTTCTCTACAGCAAATATTTATCATTCTAAGATCAAATTTTTTCCTGAATACTAAGACCACATCAGAAAATAAGTTAGGCATGATCTTTGCCCTCATGCTGAATATATTTAATCACTTTTTTTATTATTATTTTTCTCAGCAATCCCTATTTGCTATAGAGAACCATCCTTCTTGTTAAAAACTGTTCAGTTGCACACAATTAAAGATTCCCGTGACATCTTCTCAAGGGGACTGTCAAAGGAAGCATGTTAACGGACGATGATTAATTACTATGTTTTGAAGAAAAAATATAGATTCTTCTATTCAATGGCAATGCTCATTAAGGCATAATTTTCAATAGTTAATTTATACACTAACGTTTTCAAGTCAAGTGGAAATGCTAAATGTTTATTAGATCTATTAGTGTTTATTCATGAACACATGGCTGTTACTATTGTGGCACACATACTGGTTTTTTTGAGTGGGGGAGTCAAATAAAACTACATGTGTAAAGACAGCATTATTGTAAATCGCTAACCAAATATTAAATATTATTGAAGTATGAACTCCTTGATTGTAATGAACATTCCACATTTAGCTACAGCTGTAGGTATAGATACAGATATGCCAAAAACTTGAATTCTGCAATAAGAAAGACCTGGATTTGAATTTCAGCTTGGCCACTTTCTTGTTTTGTGACTTAGGGCAGGTTCCTTACCTTCTCTATGTTTCAGGTGTTTCATTTAAATGGCTGTAATGATAAGGAGGGCACATATTGCATGGGCCACTGGGTGTTATACGCAAACAATGAATCATGGAACACTACATCAAAAACTAAGGATATACTGTATGGTGACTAACATAATAAAAAATTATTTAGAAAAAAATAAAAATAAATAAATGGCTGTAATGAGGATTAAATGGGATGATCCGGGCAAAACGTCTCATGGACAATCACAGCTCAATAAACATTAGCTCAATTGTTCTCTTAATTATTACCAATTTTCTCTCTCAAGAGACATCTATGAAGTAGATATTCTATAACCCTTCAAAGTTGCATGAATGGAATAAAGGCTTTTGTTTTGTTTTCCCAGACCATTTAAGCCCTGAAATCACATCCTTGAATTTGGGAATAAGGAACTTATTAAAAGTTTTTAGAGAGAAGTATTAGAAGAGTGATTAGTTTAAATGACAATTTTTAGGCTATGATAATTCTATTGACAAATGATTTTTAAAATATACAAATGAGCACAATTCAAATTTTAGAAGATCTTGGCAGAAAAATTATTGAGGGAATAATGGCATTTAGGTGACAAAGAAATAGACAGAGATTTTCAAAAGAAATTTTATGCACCACCAGGAATGATGGAGAGAGGAGAAGCTGAAATTAAAAAGTGATTGGAGTAAGAGATATTCCGAAGAAGGTGGAATGGGTGGGACACAGAACAAGAAGGCTGATCTGACAGGAGCAAACTGGCTTTGATGGTACTGAAAAGGATAAATAGAGATAGTAGGAAAAGAGAAGAACACATATTCTTGGGGTGGCGACAAATGAATATAGCCTCGCATGCATAACAAGAAGTAAATATTTTATATGGCTGAAGATGTCAAGATATTACGTTTGGTCCACAAAGTGAGAGAGTAAGACTGTCCAGGGGCCCATCTGGTTTTGTTAGAATGCAAATATGGTCTTAGCACTCCTAGAGGTGGGATTTTCCCAGGTGTGGTCTTCATGATGGGTAGTTAGTACCGTGGCCAATGCTGGTGCACTCATTATGTCAAGAAAAGAAAACGAGAAACAATGAATTCTAGGAAACCAGAGTTATCAACATGGATGTCCAAATTACTAACTAAGGGTAATAAGTATGCCATTCATTTTAAGAGTACCATGCTGAGAGTAAAAAATTCAAAGGAACTTGTGTTATCTTTTCATCGGCAATAGCTGAAGGTAACACTGAGCCCATCATCTGGTAAAGCATAATCTATTAGACTAGGATGCTTACTGTGGTTGTTCTCAAATCATGCTGCATATTACAATCATCTGGAGACATTAAAAAAAAAAGAAAAGATTCTCAATGCTCAGGCCACACCCATGGTGAGTTAAATCAGAATCTCTGTGGTGGGTTCTAGGCATTAATTTTTGGTAGAGCTTTCCAGGTGATTACAAGATATTGCCAAGTTTGAGACTCAGTGCTTTCTGCCACATTGAAAAAGTCAGAGGCCGAGGTTTTGCGTAGTCTTCTGACTTTGGACAGGACTACCCAGGCTAGAGAGAGCCTCAGCCAAAAGAGCGCAATCCTGTCATGCCTGAGGTTGCCTGGGCTAGCTTTTTGTTTGTAGAGCAATCGCTCCTCCACATTCTTAGTTTTTATGTCATAGATGAATAAAGAAAAAAATATAGGAGGCAATTAAAGAGTGTGAAACCAGTCCTTTAATATCTTTCCTCTGAAGCTGAAAATATTGTCACATTCAATAGTGGTATAGATCCGGTGCTATGCTATGCTAGTAAACCATCCACAGATAATAACTTCAATTAAAATTAGTAGCAGGGTGGCTTTCAGCTTTGGTAGCAGAGAGGGGCCCTACCAACAATTCTTTTTTTTTTTTTTCACAGAAAACACAATAATTGGTTTCTCTCCTTTTTACCTAAAATTTAAAATATAATACATAATGGAGTCCAAAGTACAAATCAACAGAGAGGAGCAATGCAATTTTAAAAATGTGAGATCAGGTATTTTGAGATAAGAACCAAAATATTTTACATCACTGTAAATATAGAGCTATATATCCAAAAGTATCCATTAGTTATGGGACATCCATAAATAATTTAACAACTTGAAATATCAAGCTAAAGTATGCCATTAATATAAATGTTCCAGGAAACTGCTTGCTAGATAAATAGGAATTTCAGTGTATATAGGTCATATCACCCATAAATAGAGACTACCAAAGGGATAAAGGTTAGTAACATTATAGGAGAATACGGCCAATGCTAATATTTTATATTTATAACAATGAATCATGGAGTAACTTCTTCTCAACTTATTGGATATGGAGAGTATAATAATCAGGACTGTTGAATAGAGTCATTAAAGGCTCATTTCCCTGACAGTTCGGTAACAGACATTGGACACGTCTGTGTGATAAAAGCATCACTTGAACACTTAAAAATCATCTAAACTTGGATTAACTGAAACTCAAACTTCTTTAATAATCACTGTACACTTTGATTCAAATAGAATATAATTATGAGCAGCTGTTGAAATTTGAGAACAGAATTTCCACTTTGAGAAAATAAATTCTGTTTTCAAATGTAGAAACATTCCAACGTAACAATTAAATGAAGCATCACATACTTTCAAAATACTACAGTGACCAGAGTTTCCAGGTATCTTGTACCTTAACATATTGACCAGGGTGTGCTTTTCAAAATACACTCCAAGTATATTGAGACAAAAATTCAATCTTCTAGTAAAGACAGGTTTTATTGTTTATCATTTCTCTAGCGTAAACTAAAGTAAACTCATCTATCTGGATATTATAGCAATTATTGAAAGTAAAAAAAATTATAATAATATCAAATATTTCCTGATTAACAATAGCGATAGGCACTATGCTAAACTCCTTCTAAAACTACATTTTCAATATATTTGTTTTTATTCTCACATCACACCATGAGAGGATATTATAATCCCCGTTCTACATATGATGAAACTGATATTCAGTTAGGTCTGATAATTTCTCTAAGGTTACTAACTCACACACAGTATGTGACTAGGCTTAGACTCACTCACAAATCATCTATCTGACTTCTAAACCAAGGCTCTGTCCATTACATGAGGCTATCTTTCTACAATGCACTTAGCAACCCTCTAAAAAATACAAAATAAATGGAGTGTCCATGGGACAGTAACTGGAGCAACTTTTGGCATGAATTTGAGATATTTCCGCTTAGCAAACTGTTAGATTATATCAATTAAAGAGGATTGCTTTATAGCCTCTGCTGTTCCATATGTAACTATTTGAGGTCAAATTCAAATTAAAAAATAAAATAAAAAAATTTTAAAATTAAGCTCCTCAGCCATACTCCAGTGCTCAATAAACACACATTGCTAGCTGCCACAGTATTGGAGAAGGCAGATAGAAAATATTCTCATCATTGCAGAAAGTTCTGGTGGACCATATTATATACTGTTATCTTAAAAATCTTAAAGTCAAGAAGTAGAGTGTGATCTTTGACTTTATGACTCTAAATTTTAGCAACGATTTTCCTAACATGTTTAATGTCTCTAATATAACACAGTTACTATAGCATTAAAATTCAAACGACACAGTATCAAGGCACAAAGCAGGTTTTTTTCAAAATCATCAACTAACAAATAGAATTTACATGTGTGGGTGTTAGAGAACTTGACAGCAATATGTCTGGGTTTTGGGGAAAAACTAGAACCAGTGTTTTA
>NC_048222.1:90496932-90503667 GCF_002007445.2 Ailuropoda melanoleuca | reverse complement strand
AGAAAGAAAGAAAGAAAGAAAGAAAGAAAGAAAGAAAGAGAAAGAAAAAGAAAGAATGAATCGTAGGGGAAAGGGAAAAACAGGTACAAGGAACCTGATACGGCAACAATGTTGACATGCTTGAGAAAGGGACCCTGGAGCAGAAAGTGGAAGGTGAAATTGAAAAGAGAAGAGGTCAGAATTAACCAGCAGCCACAGAGGGCAAAGTTATCAAGCATACTAAAGACTCTCAACGAAGCAGGGAATCATTGAAGGGTTTTGAGCAAAACATTGATACAGGATCATTTAAATGCTAGAAACATCAAATTGCTATTGAGAAAAAATTGCATGGCAACAAATTGTGAGATATTGAATTAATCCAAGTGATAGATGATAATAACATAGCCAGGGTGGTAGTGGTAGAACTGTAGTGAAACTGATGAATTCTGCCTTTATTTGGAGGTACAGCCAACATGATTTCCTGATAGATTGAATGCACAATATTAAAGAAAGAAAGGAGGAGTCAAAGATGAGCCCAAGCTTGTTTCCTTGTTTTATCTGAGTGAATCAAAGAACAGTGCTGCCATTTACTGACATAGGGAAGCCTGGAAGAAGAGGATTGGTAGGATGGGAAGACCAGGATTTCTGCTTCGGACATATTAATTTTGAGATGCCTATTATGTAATCAGGTGGAGGAATCATTCAGTTATTAGATATATGAGTTAGTAGTAAGATCTGAAAACATGAATGTGGGAAGCATGTAAATGTTTTTGAAAAGTCATGGGACTCGATAAGATCACCAAGGAAACGTGTGAAAAGAGAAGAGTTGTGAGGAGGGAGTCTGTGTGTTACTCTGATGTTTAAAGGCCAGGAAAAAGAAGAAATCAGGAAAGGGAACCCAGTGGAGATGCCAGTGAGGGCTGAGGACAATCAAGAGTGTGCTTTCCTAGAAGTCAGGTGAACAAAGGTGTTTTTAAGCAGAAAGCAAGACCAACTGATAAATGCTGCAGATAGATCAATATAGCGAGGTGCAAACAATGAGCACTGTAGCCTGCAGGTCACGGTGATCTTGAAAATAGCAATTGCAGTGCAATTTTGGATGCAAAAGCCTCATTTCCCTATTTCATCACTCTCAGCAGTGCTTTGATGCTTCCAAAACAGTGATTTTGGCCTCAAGAGGCTATTTGGCAAAATCTGGAGACAGTTTCGATTGTCACAGCTTGGGCGGGGGCGTTGCTGCTAGCATCTAGTGGCTACAGGCCAGAGGCACCACTGCTTAAATGTCCTAAAATGCACTGAAAAAGCTCCTCACAACAAAGAAACATTTGACCAAATATGTCAACAGTGAAGACATGGAAAAACCCTTTTCTAAAGGAATCTTCTATCACTACCTGGTCCTTCAGAGACAGAATAACTCTCAGGGTTTACAAATGAGGTATTGTCAATTTAAGTCTTATGAAACAATAAACCTAATTGACTGTAACCGGTCACCTGGTCACCTTAGGTATTACTCTACTACCTCCTGCCTGCTTTATCATTAAAATGAGGACTATAGACAAGATAATCTTCTCCATAGAAGTAAACGATTCTCTGACTAGAGTCCTGTTACACTGATGTCTCTCTAAGTCCCTTGTGAATACAGTGCTGGCATGCAGTCTCACATACACACCTGTATCCGTGAAGACACAAAGCAAGAGCCTCTCGGGATATGTGTATTTTTTTATTTCAGATTTTGAAATCACTTAGTAAATTGTATTTTCCTCAGAATATTGTGTCTTCTTCAAAACCAAACTGAATAAATTAATTTCATAAAGCTGTTCATGCATATTAAAAACAATTTGCAAGACAAAGCAAATAAGGCAAATATATTTGTTCTGAAAAGTTAAAAAAAATGTAAAACAGCATTTAAGAAACAAAGGATACCTAAAAATAATTAAAATATGCTATGTAACATTTCCAAATAAACATTTTATTTCACTTTGAAGACAGGATTAATTTAATTTGAATACTTCTTTTGAATATCTATTTTATAAGAAGGAATATCTGGATATGTCTTTTTTCAATTCACTAAGCATTAAATGCATATTGAAAATTAAATCAAAAAGAACTCTAGGCCGTATGACTGTGATAGCAATGACTGCTTTGGGTCTACAAGATACTGGAAAGCAATTACAATTGCATATCATCCTGTTCTTGCATTAATTCTCTAGTCATTCTTTCTTCTCTACAGCAAATATTTATCATCTAAGATCAAATTTTTTCCTGAGTACTAAGAACACATCAGAAAATAAGTTAGGCATGATCTTTGCCCTCATGCTGAATATATTTACTCACTTTTTTTATCATTATTTTTCTCAGCAATCCCTATTTGCTATAGAGAACCAACCTTCTTGTTAAAAACTGTTCAGTTGCACACAATTAAAGATTCCCGTGACATCTTCTCAAGGGGACTGTCAAAGGAAGCATGTTAACGGACGATGATTATTACTATGTTTTGAAGAAAAAATATAGATTCTTCTATTCAATGGCAATGCTCATTAAGGCATAATTTTCAATAGCTAATTTATACACTAATGTTTTCAAGTCAAGAGGAAATGCTAAATGTTTATTAGATGTATTAGTGTTTATTCATGAACACATGGCTGTTACTATTGTGGGACACATACTGGTTTTTTTGAGTGGGGGAGTCAAATAAAACTACATGTGTAAAGACAGCATTATTGTAAATCGCTAACCAAATATTAAATATTATTGAAGTATGAGCTCCTTGATTGTAGTGAACATTCCACATTTAGCTATAGCTGTAGGTATAGATATAGATATGCCAAAAACTTGAATTCTGCAATAAGAAAGACCTGGATTTGAATTTGAGCTTGGCCACTTTCTTGTTTTGTGACTTAGGGCAGGTTCCTTACCTTCTCTAAGTTTCAGGTGTTTCATTTAAATGGCTGTAATGATAAGGAGGGCACATATTGCATGGGCCACTGGGTGTTATACGCAAATAATGAATCATGGAACATTGCATCAAAAACTAAGGATATACTGTATGGTGACTAACATAATAAAAAATTATTTAGAAAAAAATAAAAATAAATAAATGGCTGTAATGAGGATTAAATGGGATGATCCGGGCAAAGCGTCTCATGGACAATAACAGCTCAATAAACATTAGCTCAATTGTTCTCTTAATTATTACCAATTTTCTCTCTCAAGAGACATCTATGAAGTAGATATTCTATAACCCTTCAAAGTTGCATGAATGGAATAAAGGCTTTTGTTCTGTTTTCCCAGACCATTTAAGCCCTGAAATCACATCCTTGAATTTGGGAATAAGGAATTTATTAAAAGTTTTTAGAGAGAAGTATTAGAAGAGTGATTAGTTTAAATGACAATTTTTAGGCTATGATAATTCTATTGACAAATGATTTTTAAAATATACAAATGAGCACAATTCAAATTTTAGAAGATCTTGGCAGAAAAATTATTGAGGGAATCATGTCATTTAGGTGACAAAGAAATAGACACAGATTTTCAAAAGAAATTTTATGCACCACCAGGAATGATGGAGAGAGGAGAAGCTGAAATTAAAAAGTGATTGGAGTAAGAGATATTCTGAAGAAGGTGGAATGGGTGGGACAGACACAGAACAAGAAGGCTGATCTGACAGGAGCAAACTGGCTTTGATGGTACTGAAAAGGATAAACAGAGATAGTAGGAAAAGAGAAGAACACAGATTCTTGGGGTGGCGACAAATGAATATAGCCTTGCATGCATAACAAGAAGTAAATATTTTATATGGCTGAAGATGTCAAGGTATTACGTTTGGTCCACAAAGTGAAACAGTAAGACTGTCCAGGGGCCCATCTGGTTTTGTTAGAATGCAAATATGGTGTTAGCGCTCCTAGAGGTGGGATTTTCCCAGGTGTGGTCTTCATGATGGGTAGTTAGTACCATGGCCAATGCTGGTGCACTCATTATGTCAAGAAAAGAAAACGAGAAACAATGAATTCTAGGAATCCAGAGTTATCAACATGGATGTCCGAATTACTAACTAAGGGGATAAGTATGCCATTCATTTTAAGAGTACCACGCTGAGAGTAAAAAATTCAAAGGGACTTGTGTTATCTTTTCATCGGAAACAGCTGTAGGTAACACTGAGCCCATTGTCTGGTAAAGCATGATCTATTAGACTAGGATGCTTACTGTGGTTGTTCTCAAATCATGCTGCATACTAGAATCATCTGGAGACATTAAAAAAAAAAAAGATTCTCAATGCCCAGGCCACACCCACGGTGAGTTAAATCAGAATCTCTGTGGTGGGTTCTAGGCATTAATTTTTGGTAGAGCTTTCCAGGTGATTACAAGATATTGCAAAGTTTGAGACTCAGTGCTTTCTGCCACATTGAAAAAGTCAGAGGCTGAGGTTTTGCGTAGTCTTCTGACTTTGGACAGGACTACCCAGGCTAGAGAGAGCCTCAGCCAAAAGAGCGCAATCCTGTCATGCCTGAGGTTGCCTGGGCTAGCTTTTTGTTTATAGAGCAATTGCTCCTCCACATTCTTAGTTTTTATGTCATAGAGGGATAAAGAAAAAAATATAGGAGGGAATTAAAGAGCGTGAAACCAGTCCTTAAATATCTTTCCTCTGAAGCTGAAAATATTGTCATATTCAATAGTGGTATAGGTCCGGTGCTATGCTATGCTAGTAAACTATCCACAGATAATAACTTCAATTAAAATTCGTAGCAGGGTGGCTTTCAACTTTGGTAGCAGAGAGGGGCCCTACCAACAATTCTTTTTTTTTTTTTCACAGAAAACACAATAATTGGCTTCTCTCATTTTTACCTAAAATTTAAAATATAATACATAATGGAGTCCAAAGTACAAATCAACAGAGAGGAGCAATGCAATTTAAAGAATGTGAGATCAGGTATTTTGAGATAAGAACCCAAATATTTTACATCACAGTAAAATACAGAGCTATATATATCCAAAAGTATCCATTAGTTATGGGACATCCATAAATAATTTCACAACTTGAAATATCAAGCTAAAGTATTCTATTAATATAAATGTTCCAGGAAACTGCTTGTGGAACATTTGCTAGATAAATAGAAGTTTCAGTGTATATAGGTCATATCACCCATAAATAGAGACTACCAAAGTGATAAAGGTTAGTAACATTATAGGAGAATACGGCCAATGCTAATATTTTATATATATAACAATGAATCATGGAGTAACTTCTTCTCAATTTATTGGATATGGAGAGTATAATAATCAGGACTGTTGAATAGAGTCATTAAAGGCTCATTTCCCTGACAGTTCAGTAACAGACATTGGACACGTCTGTGTGATAAAAGCATCACTTGAACACTTTAAAATCATCAAAACTTGGACTAAACTGAAACTCAAACTTCTTTAATAATCACTGTACACTTTGATTCAAATAGAATATAATTATGAGCAGCTGTTGAAATTTGAGAACAGAATTTCCACTTTGAGAAAATAAATTCTGTTTTCAAATGTAGAAACATTCCAACGTAACAATTAAATGAAGCATCACATACTTTCAAAATACTACAGTGACCAGAGTTTCCAGGTATCTTGTACCTTAACATATTGACCAGGGTGTGCTTTTCAAAATACACTCCAAGTATATTGAGACAAAAATTCAATCTTCTAGTAAAGACAGGTTTCATTGTTTATCATTTCTCTAGCGTAAACTAAAGTAAACTCATCTATCTGGATATTATAGCAATCATCAAAAGTAAAAAAAAAATTATAATAATATCAAATATTTCCTGATTAACAATAGTGATAGGCACTATGCTAAACTCCTTCTAAAACTACATTTTCAATATATTTGTTTTTATTCTCACATCACACCATGAGAGGGTATTATAATCCCCATTCTACAGATGATGAAACTGATATTCAGTTAGGTCTGATAATTTCTCTAAGGTTACTAACTCACACACAGTATGTGACTAGGCTTAGACTCACTCACAGATCATCTATCTGACTTCTAAACCAAGGGTCTGTCCATTACATGAGGCTATCTTTCTACAATGCACTTAGCAACCCTCTAAAAAATACAAAATAAATGGAGTGTCCATGGGACAGTAACTGGAGCAACTTTTGGCATCAATTTGAGATATTTCCGCTTAGGAAACTGTTAAATTATATAAATTAAAGAGGATTGCTTTATAGCCTCTGCTGTTCCATATGTAACTATTTGAGGTCAAATTCAAATTAATTAAAATAAAATAAAAAAATTTTAAAATTAAGCTCCTCAGCCATACTCCAGTGCTCAATAAACACACATTGCTAGCTGCCACAGTATTGGAGAAGGCAGATATAAAATATTCTCATCATTGCAGAAAGTTCTGGTGGACCATATTATATACTGTTATCTTAAAAATCTTAAAGTCAAGAAGTATAGTGTGATCTTTGACTTTATGACTCTAAATTTTAGCAACAATTTTCCTAACAAGTTTAATGTCTGTAATATAACACAGTTACTATAGCATTAAAATTCAAACGACACAGTATCAAGGCACAAAGCAGGTTTTTCAAAATCATCAACTAACAAATAGAATTTACATGTGTGGGTGTTAGAGAACTTGACAGCAATATGTCTGGGTTTTGGGGAAAAACTAGAACCAGTGTTTTATTCATGGTCAGAACTCTGTCTCTTCATTTCTCATCTTTGCTTTCATTCTCATTTTTTGTCCCAATCCCCTGATGCCAGTGCTA
>NC_048222.1:90447963-90496832 GCF_002007445.2 Ailuropoda melanoleuca | reverse complement strand
TCTGTCTCTTCATTTCTCATCTTTGCTTTCATTCTCATTTTTTGTCCCAATCCCCTGATGCCAGTGCTATTTTATCTGGTAAGAATCACATATAATGGTATATCAAATTTGAAGTTTTCTTTTATACTTTGAAAACTGTTATTTCAATACAATTTGTTTTCTTTATAATCCCAGGTATTTTACGGTACGCATTTCACCAAAGTGATCATTGTGACCAAAAAAAAAAAAAAAGAACCAGTGCATCTAGGGAGAGACTATATTCTCTCTGGCTTCGACTCCATAATTTCCACTAAAAAATTTGAACAGCCCAAATGGGTCAGGTGCCTATCTTGGGATCAGGGTCAGGTCCTATGAACACACAAACACTCCACCAGAAACCATATATGTGAAATGAATCTGGTGTAGCAACAAGAGAAGTGGGGGTTTTGTTCCAACATGAGTTAGAGGAAAGAAAAAAAAATAGCTATCTACCATGCTAAAAGAGTATTTGAGCTCTCAGTTTATATGCAGCTCTCATGGAATTAAGCAACAGAGCAAAAGAAACAAATTACCTCAATAGAAGGGAGGAATAAAAAAGTCTGTTCAACATTCATTTTTAGTACTACAATCCTGCCATGACCTCTTCCAAAATCCTCCCTGCCTATGATTACATGGATTCAACAAAAATTGAAAATTTCTATCATTCCTGTGTCTTTTTCAATAAATCAATCTTCTCCGTGTTCTAAAACTGCTACAGATTTTGACGACATCTCTATAGGATACCACTTTTATTGGAGTCAATGATTGCGAAACGAGCCCTGCAGAACAGAAGCTCCAAAATCTGATCGCATGAACCCTAGGTGAAATTACTAGCATCTAGCAAACCAGAGACAGTAAAGTGCTATCTGATCTCTCCTGCTCACTTTTGCTTGGTAGTTGTGGTGATGGGAGGAAGAGCAGTGTTCAATTATTCTAATGTTTTGCCTTGAAATTATTTTAACGCACTACCTGTGTTAAATTGTCCATCCAAGTAAGTGGTTATCACCCTCAGAATAGGAAATTATATGGTGTGTCTCGTAATATCATATAATTTATTCCAGGATTTCATCACGTGTCTAGTCCCTTAAAATGCAGAAAATAAAACAAAGCAATATTCCCAAGTTTTTTAATTGAAGTTACAACAAAAGCTTGGAAGAAAACAGAATGCATGAGATGCAATAAAAACTGCTGCGTAAAGCAATTCAAAATCTATCCCTTTTCAATTCATAAAAGTCTAAAGCTCCTAGAACATGCTGTTAATTCACTTGAGTTTTACCACTTTCACAGAATAAATTTTAAATCACTGGGCAGGAGGTATTAAATAGGGAATTGTTAACAAGCAAATACAAAAGACTTGAAAAGGTCAAAAAAATTAAACTAAAATGGCAGAGAAAATATGACTGCAATATTTGGAAGATATAGAGCAACGCCATCTCATAGAAATATTATGTGAACCCCATAAACAATTTTAAATTTTCTAGTAGCTGCATATAAAAAGTAAAAAAACCAAACCAAATAAAACAAAACAAAACAAAAAAACAGGTGAACTGAATTTTAATAATATATTCTACTAATCCAATACGTTTAAAATAGGTAATATCTAATCAATGTAAGAATTGATATATTTTACATTAATGTTAACACTAAGTCTTTAAATTTATTTTCTGTTACATATTGACAGCATAATCTCGACTTAACTCTGCCACATTTCGGGTTCTGTTAACCACCACACTGTACAGGGCAGCTAGTGCTAGTTAATGAGAAGTCAGAGTGCAATCATAGTGGCTCTGCCCCCTCACTTTTCCAACTTCAATTTATAAAAACACACAAAGTTAGTAACTCTTTTCTTCTAAATCACTTCCTGTTTATATTATACTAACTTAAATATCGCACTTATAAATACGCATGTGCAACTTTACTTCCTCTGCACCATGAACAATTGCTTGCCGGGTGGGTGGTGTTCATCCCACGGTGCATCAGCCCCCTTTTTGTAGTTCCGGCTTGTGAGAAGATGTGCAACAGCAACTTCCTAGGGAAAAGCTATGATATACAGAAGAGGGTTTTTTTTTCCATTTTAAAGAATGTAAAATATAGGATTTAGTTCAAAGTAAAAACATAAGGAAAATAAGATAACGTAACTCACTGAGGTCTGCATAATTTCTCTAGGCCGTTTAAAGGAATGTCTTAGAAATATGCCCTAAGGTATGACCAACTAACCTGATACCATTTAAGCATTGATAGCACCCAGAGCTTCCCATCCAAAATATCTAAAGAGCTTAAAACCGAAGCACAGACTTAAATGATCCCAATTGTTAAGACTCTTCCACGATTCAAGAATGAAAATTATAGGGTAAGATTTAGGGAAGGAGAATATAATTACTTGAACTGGAATTTGGCCAAACACTGGTTTTCTATTCAAAGCACTCACTGAAAATGTTTTGTAGTTTTTTAAACAAACATTACAGGGCTGTATGTTAATCTGAGATTCTGAGAGTAAAATGCAAGATCTCCAGCAAAAGAAATTATTCACAAACATTTGTCACTGCATTATTCTGGGAGAGTGGTGGTGGTGAGAGAATGTAATTTCCAGAACCACGCCTTCAAAATCTGTTTGTACTTTTTTTTTAAACATAAAGTCTTTTTTTTCTAAGATTTTATTTATTTGTCAGAGAGGGAGAGAGAGAGAGAGAGCATACAAGCAGGGGGAGCAGCAGGCAGAGGAAGAAGCAGGCTCCCTGTTGAGCAAGGAGCCTGATGAGGGACTTGATCCTAGGACCCTGGGAACACAATCTGAGCCTGAGCTGAAGACAGGTGCTTAACCAACTGTGCCACCCAGACGCCCGTTTGTAATTTTTTTTTCTTTTCAAATTCTACTTTAATAACTTATGAAATAAAATATGGACAAAGAAAGATAGAGATAAAAAGAGGGGAAAATACAAAATTCCCAAGTTTAGTTAGCTGTTATACCTCTGAGAACAATGCAACTTTATAAAGAGTGGTAGGTGAGATTTCCCGAGATTGATAAACATTAAGTACCATATAATATCATGACTTGGGGAGATGGAGAGTTAAAAATATGAAGCAAATAAAGATCTAAAGCAACTTCAGACATTATTGTTTAAATTGTACCCATGCAAAGGAATAAAATAAAATTTGCAAATAGTATTTAGAAATGTCCCTGAACAATAATACACTCATAAAATTCTAAACTTTTAATAACTCCGTTGATTGATCAGCAAAAAAAAGGGGGGTTTCTGTTTCTGGTGTTAATGTTTGGGAAAAGTCACATACTACATCCTACTTACTGAACAATTTCCCAGGCACTCTCACACAGTGAATGTTTTTAAGAATCCCATAATAAATGTTTAATAGGTTGAGTTTTTTTAACCTTTTTTTATGCTACTAAAGTTCTGAAAAGAACAATTCTAGAAATGTTTCCCTAGAATAACTATCTTGATTATATACGAACAAAAGTTTAGGGTTTTTTTTTTTTGTGGTATTTCACCAAATCTTGAATATCTACAATTCATTCTGCCTATATTTTTCTGTGTCACACAATTCCAATAACTGAGAAGTTCTCATGGAAATAACAAATTTTACAATAAGCCACATGTGCAAGTCATTGTATATTTTTTTATTCTTAAGAAACCAAATCTTCTTTTCAATGTTTTACAGTGTTTACTTAGAAATGGCAAATACTTTGGGGTACTGTATAATTAAGTATAAAATCACTATATCCTGACAGCATTTTACATCCTAATCCTAACACAGTGATTCCAGGCTAACATGATTGGTTATAGATAGAGGAGAATATAGAAAAGAAGGACTATAGGAACACAGAAAATAATTCTAAGATTACTCAGTAGTAGCTTATCATATTTTTTAACACTGCCATAAAATGGGTTTTTTTGGTTTTGCTTTTATAAGTATGGAAATAGGGATACACTATAGTCATTGGCAACAGATCTCAGAGATAGCCCTCCTCACGTCAACACCTCCAAGAATGGGCTTTGTTGTGCTTTTAAATACAATCATTTAAAAATACTTTCCAATACTAAAAATATGTTAAAACAAAATACCAAGCATGTCAACAAATGAGATTGCACATACACATTTGTAAGACATACAGTGGGTGTCATCACCAACTTGTCAGCAACAATCTATCACCCTTCTTGTTTTCATTCTGATGTATAGTGGAGTTTTGTCAGGATGTGTTATTATACACAGGAGATGGCTCTCCTTACCAGGCTACTATTCTGTTTGAACCAAGTAAATAACCTCTGAGAGCTTCTAGGATATGAACCAACTCCCAGGTGATTTTCTTTCAGAATGTGATGTGTAATAGTTATTAACAATAGTCAAAGAATATTCTACTTTTCACACAGTTCAATTCAAATAAACTCTTCCCTTGAAAAAGTATAGGAGAAACAAAATGGATAGTAGAATTATATCTATAAATACTATCAACTCTTTGTGCCTGAATTTATTTTCCAAATGTTTAATAAAAGTACATATCACTTAAGATGTTTTAAAAATATAACTGAGGTAAAGGTCATCAAAATGTTTTTGTTTATTGTATGTTTGTTTTTTTCCCTGAAAGGATCTCAGTAAGGATAAAATATCCATTCATGCATATTGGAAGAAAAAGCTAGTCAACTAGAAAAATGTTCATTATACATGGTTACAGAGAGACTTTTAAAAAGTAAATAAGTTAGTTAAGCTTGAATATTAAGCATACATTAAGATGGTATTTGTTAGAAATAATATGGGAACTAGCATGACTAGAGGTCACATTAGCCATTAGGGTCCTTGGTAAGGACCCTAGATCCTTTGTAGACTGAGGCAAGTTACTTAACCCAAAGAGACTGGGTTTCTCATCTGAAAAGTAATGGCTATCTCACATAATTGCTATATTAAAAGGAATATTGTCTGTTAAACATATGTTTAACCATGTGTGAGCCATGATAATTAGTATTATAATAACATATGCTGAGCAGCTTTTTAAGCACTCCCTGTGTATTATCTCATTTAACAACTAAACAACAACTCCCAAGTCTGGGCTTTCCAATAAGGTAGCCACTAGCCTCATGTGTTTAATCTTAAATTATTAAAATAAAAATATTAATTTCTTGGTCACACTGGCATATTTCAAGTCCCCAAGAGCCATATTCCTCTAGTAACTCCCATATCAAATGGCACAGAATATTGAACATTTCCATCAACACAGAGAGGTCGACTGGACAGCACTGCTCTAAAGTATATATTTATATATTATTACATATCTCCATTTAATAATAGAGAAAAGTAAGTTAGAGAAAGATAAAGAAATATACCCAAACCCACATGCTAGTAAGCAGGGCTAGAGCTAGGATAATACCATGGCATCCTGATTCCATGACATCATGGCACATGGTCAATAAATGATAACTATATTTACCCTCAAATATTTGTGTAAGGCTAAATGAAATGGTTTTTGCTTTATGATTACAAAATAAAATATAAATATCTGATTTATATTTTTCCATATTTTGTTATATTTCATAGTAAATGTTAAAATATTTTTAATTAAATTATATTAAATAATAACGTATTTTTTTCTTGTTTTTTATTTATTATATTTTTCATTTATTATTTCATTTTATTTTTTAGAGAGAGAGAAAGAGCTGGGGCGCGGGGCAGATAGAATCTTAAGCAGGCTCCACACTCAGCACAGAGCCCCATGCAGGGCTTGATCTCAAGACACTGAGATCCTGACCAGAACTGTAATCAAGAGTCAGATTCTTTTTTTTTTTAAAGATTTTATTTATTTATTTATTTATTTGACAGAGAGAGACAGCCAGTGAGAGAGGGAACACAAGCAGCAGGAGTGGGAGAGGAAGAAGCAGGCTCCTAGCAGAGGAGCCTGATGTGGGGCTCGATCCCAGAATGCCGGGATCACGCCCTGAGCCGAAGGCAGACGCTTAATGACTGCACCACCCAGGCACCCCTCAAGAGTCAGATTCTTAACCAACTGAGCCACCCACACACCCAAATTATATTTTTCACTTAAACACTGTTTTTGTACTAGTCGATCTGAATCTTATAATTAAAAACTGGATTTTTATAAACATAAATTTCAGGTACTCCTCATCATGTTAAATATGAGAAAATATAATAACATAAACACATGTTAAGCACAGCAAAATATTATAGAACCAAAAATATTGCATGCATACAAGTGGGAGCTATCAAAGATCAAGAAAAATTCAAATGTCAATGGATAGAGATATAATTGAGAAGATGCTTTGCATTGCTTTAGGAAAGGATCTATTTGAGAACAGTCAGGAAAATTGCCATTCACAGAGATTCAAGATTGAGGGGCCTGGAGGAGGGCTAAATTTTCTGTAGTTATTTTTATCCAATAATTGGCATAATTAACAAAAGCAATGAAAGAGAAGAGTAAAAACAATGAATTCCGAAAACTGATTTATGAAAATTTATATGGTTTACATGCCATCTTACTGAGAAGGCAACACATTCTAAGAGAAAAGACAAATTACTTATTCAACACAGACAACTGAAGAAAACAAAATAACTCATAACTCAAATGGGCATTCTGTGGAGAAGGGGAACAATGTTACTGTTATAAAACTTTGTATTTTACTGAACCCAAAATGACTATTTTCTTTAATATTGTAGAGAACTGAAAATATTTGCACTATTTCAATATTCTCCAGACAAAAATAGAACTTTTCAGATGAACTGTCTTTTAAATTAAGAAAGCAATACCTACTAAATTTTAAGAAATCAAAACATAACTGAGTGTTCCACAAAATCCAACAGGCACAATTCTTTTCAACTTTACCTCAAGGCTCTACCATTTTTCTTACTTGTTGAAATGTTTGACAGCCTACAACCCTTTCTATTTGTGCTGCACTAAAAGGTAAACTGATCTGTCAATGACACTGGTACTATGATCCATCTCTCAGGAGCAGGAAAATGTTGATTTTCTTGCTAAGCTCTCAAAAGTTCACATGCTCTTACTGCAAGAATGTCTGCATTTTCATAACTCTAGTTATAAAATCACCTGCAAGCTTTTCAGCAATTAGTTTCCTGAGGACTATTTAATAGTGTCCTGTCAGATAGCTAATATTTATGACAATGGAAGGTAAATGGTCTGTTGAAATGCAGCCCACCAATCATTAATTTCACTACTCAGTAGGAGAATGGCAGTTTACATATTTCTTTTGAAAACTGTTAAAAATGTATACATGGGATTTTGAAAATGGCAGTGGTTTTAAAATACTCAATTCTTGGGGTGCCTGGGTGGCACAGTGGTTAAGCGTCTGCCTTCCGCTCAGGGCGTGATCCCAGCGTTATGGGATCGAGCCCCACATCAGGCTCTCCCTCTATGAGCCTGCTTCTTCCTCTCCCACTCCCCCTGCTTGTGTTCCCTCTCTCGCTGGCTGTCTCTATCTCTGTCGAATAAAGAAATTTAAAAAAAATCTTTAAAAAAATAAATAAAATAAAATACCCAATTCTTTTTGTACCATGGTTCCATAGTGGAATAAAGTAGAAAGCAGGTCTATCCTGAGTATTTCCCAAAGATTTCAATAATAAAAATAGACTTTTTTTCATAATGAATTATACTTAAAATGGAGTGTACCATGTCCTACATATGTTTGAAGAAGCAAGAAAAAATTAAATTCCTGTATATTTCCATGGGTTTACAGAATACTCCCAAAGCAAATGCACTCACATGACATCTCATTTTATTTAATTCTTTCTGAGCCAGCCTAAAATCCTTAAGTAACCTTTCACTTATCTTTTACGGGCAAATTCCATCTTGGTATTTAGTACCCATTTTCTATATCTTTCCTGATTAAAAATGATACATTTAGATTATAAAGATATATCATGGATCATCAATAATTCGAGAAATAGGTATACAAAAAGCAATATTCACAGTATTGAACTTGAATTTGTTATAAATGATTTTGAATTGAGTGGGATCCAGGGAGTAGCCCCTTTGCCATTATGAAAGCTGACTGAGTTTTGTAGTGAGAATAGGAAGTGATTTTTAGCAATATTCCTCCTTCACCAGCTGCCATGGGCAACTCCTAATTATTATATATGATTCGAAAGCAGGGACTTATTTCTGCTAGTGCGTTGCAATTCAATATAACTACCTTGAGTCAAACTTCATCTATCTGTTAAAATAGTTTTGGAAAATTGTAATAAATCATCAACCTAGAGGGTAAGGTATTTCCCACTATTATGAGGAGGAGATTAAGAAATAATAGTATACTTTTTGTGTAAGAGTCCAGAATAAGAAATATGAAACCCCATTTTCTATGAGAGAGGATCTGTATATTGAGAAGGTACAATAGGATTAAACTGAGTCTAATGAAAAACAAGATCATTTGACTTAATTTGAATAATTCAGTGAAGGAAAGGATGTAGACAGGGAACATTTATTCCAGTATGAAGTGATTGAGAATAACAGATTTATCTCATCAAAAAATGGTTTTAGTTTTGTTATATATCCATAAATATAATATCATGGGCATTGGGAGTTCAAGGTACTGCCCATATTGCTCCTTTAACACACCTGTAAATAATGTTAAATAGTAGTATATATAATAGCAATAAAATAGTGGTAAAATTGCTGAAATTCAATTGAAAAGACTAATCATTTCTCATGTTTATACCCAGGGTCATCACATGTGAAAACTACTGTTTTACTATTTTAAATAGAAATAAAGGATATTGTCTAATTGATTTGACCTACATGAAGTGCCAGAATAAATCAACCAGAATTTTACAAACTCTAAGACAGTTTTTGTACATCTAATATCTTTAAGTAAGTCAAAGAGAAAGCTCTAAAAGTGCACAGGTGTTTATGGGAATACTGAGTTGAAACTATTGATTCATTCATTCATTCAACAAGTATTTGCTATATATTGCCCATGATATGTTACATACTTTTTCAAGATGAAATCATGATGAGAGCAAACATGTATTGATTAATTTCAATGGAAAGACACTGATCTAAGCACTTTACTTCTATAAACTCATTAAATCTTCACTATGAGTCCCTTAATTATCTCACTTTTACTGATGAGAAAACTGAGGCACACACAGCTAATAATAATTTCGCTAACATCACACAACTAGGAAGTGCTACAGCTCATCTTTGAATTCTGACAGTAGAGCTACCAACATAGCTTTAAGCTACTGTTCTGTATCAATTTTGTTTATCATTTTAGAAGAAAACTTGATAAACAAAATAATCAATCATCTGAAACCTGAAAATACCCCCAGAAGGAACATCACATTTCAGAATATGGAGTTAACAAAAGCCCCCAAAGTGAAGACGAGTCAAATTTCCATCCAAGCTTTGGATTTCAATCCAAATTTCAATCCAAGCTTTGGATTATGCTATTTCCTGTGTTGGAAAATCACAAAAGAGTACTGGAGGTCTGACTGATAGCTGGCAAGAAATCAAGTCATCTCTAAGGGTTCCTGATTTCCAAAGAAAGGCAAGTGGGATGGGAGGAAGAGGACAAAAAGGAGAAACTTGCAAGCAATAAGGGACAAAGAAACAGAAATTATCCACCGGAGATTAACTCCAAGCATTTTTTTAACTATATTGGGAACAGATGATTTGACAGACCAAGTCATCCAATTCCCTATGTTTCCCCATTAAAATATTTTTCTATAAAAAAAAAAAAATCTGACTTATTAAGTAGACAAGTTGGGAAGGGAGAGCTCATCTGTTTGACAAATGACTTATTTTGATTCTTCTTAATACCCAGTTATAAATTTAAAAGTGTGCACAATATGCATAGGTTGATAAAAACTGAAATTATAACATTTTTTAAGACTACATCTATTAAACAACATGAAGTACGCTATTCATCAATAACAGCTTAAGATAATACAGAAGTCTCCAAATAAAAAAGAGGTTGGCTTCCAAAAGAGTTTCTTTTTTTTTTTTTTNCTGGCAAAAACTAAGCAAAGAATCAAAGGCTTTGAATGCCATACTCGACGAGTTGGACCTCATAGATATATATAGAACACTACACCCCAGAACCAAAGAATACTCATTCTATTCAAATGCCCATGGAACATTCTCAAGAATAGATCATGCTCTGGGACACAAAACAGGTCTCAGCCAATACCAAAAGATTGAAATTATCCCCTGCATATTCTCAGACCACAACGCTCTGAAATTGGAACTCAACCACAAGGAAAAACCTGGAAGAAACTCAAACACTTGGAGGCTAAGAACCATCCTGCTCAAGAATGACTCGATAAACCAGGAAATCAAAAAACAAATTAAACAATTTATGGAGACCAACGAGAATGAATACACAACGGTCCAAAACCTATGGGATACTGCAAAGGCAGTCCTAAGGGGGAAATACATAGCCATCCAAGCCTCACTCAAAAGAATAGAAAAATCTAAAATGCAGTTTCTATATTCTCACCTCAAGAAACTGGAACAGCAACAGAGGGACAGGCCTAACCCACTGACAAGGAAGGAGTTGACCAAGATTAGAGCAGAAATCAATGAATTAGAGACCAGAACCACAGTAGAGCAGATCAACAGGACTAGAAGCTGGTTCTTTGAGAGAATCCATAAAATTGATAGACCACTGGCAAAACTTGTCCAAAAACAAAGAGAAAGGACTGAGATTATTAAAATTATGACTGAAAAGGGAGAGGTCACGACCAGCACCATTGAAATTGCAAGGATTATTAGAAACTTTTATCAACAGCTATATGCCAAAAAACTAAACAATCTGGAAGAGATGGAGGCCTTCCTGGAAACCTATAAACTACCAAGACTGAAACAGGAAGAAATAGATTTCTTAAATAGGCCAATTAACTATGAAGAAATTGAGTCAGTGATAAACAACCTTCCAAATAATAAAACTCCAGGCCCAGACGGTTTTCCTGGGGAATTCTACCAAACATTCAAAGAAGAAATAATACCTATTCTCCTAAAGCTATTTCAAAAAATAGAAACAGAAGGAAAGCTACCAAACTCATTCTATGAGGCTAATATTACCTTGATCCCCAAACCAGGCAAAGACCCCCTCAAAAAGGAGAATTACAGACCGATTTCTCTAATGAATATGGATGCCAAAATCCTCAACAAGATCCTTGCTAATAGAATCCAACAGTACATTAAAAGGATTATCCATCATGACCAAGTGGGATTCATACCTGGGATGCAAGCATGGTTCAACACTCGCAAATCAATCAATGTGATACATCATATCAACAAGAAAAGACTCAAGAACCATATGATCCTCTCAATTGATGCAGAAAAAGCATTTGACAAAATACAGCATCCTTTCCTGATTAAAACCCTTCAGAGTGTAGGAATAGAGGGTACATTTCTCAATCTCATAAAAGCCATCTATGAAAAGCCTACTGCAAGCATTATTCTCAATGGGGAAAAGCTGGAAGCCTTTCCCTTAAGATCAGGAACACGACAAGGATGCCCACTCTCGCCACTATTATTCAACATAGTACTAGAAGTCCTTGCAACAGCAATCAGAAGACAAAAAGGGATCAAAGGTATCCAAATCGGCAAAGAAGAAGTCAAACTGTCTCTCTTTGCAGATGACATGATACTCTATATGGAAAACCCAAAGGAATCCACTCCCAAACTATTAGAAGTTATAGAACAATTCAGTAAGGTGGCAGGATACAAAATCAATGCCCAGAAATCAGTTGCATTTCTATACACGAATAACGAGACTGAAGAAAGAGAAATTAGGGAATCCATCCCATTTACAATAACACCAAAAACCATACGTTACCTTGGAATTAACTTAACCAGAGACGTAAAGGACCTATATGCTAGAAACTATAGATCACTTTTGAAAGATATTGAGGAAGACATAAAAAGACCAAAAGAGTTTCTGAAGTACTTGTCTGAAGCTTTTCCAATGGGAAAAAAAATGTATAGAATGTGCTTAGGTCCATCATCAATGGTTTAATCAAGTCTTTATTTGAGCTGATTATCAATGGCTTAATCAGGCCTTTAATTTAGCTGAAATATTAACATTTACAATACAGTAGATAATAATATAATGTGGTCATTATCCAAATGACAAAAGTTCATATTTTCTATGAAATGTTTTGAGTGCTTGAGAAAACAACATAGATGTAATTAGAGGAAAATGAAGAGGCAGGGAGACCATCCAAAAGCAGATCCTAAGAATTTAAGAATGCTTTGAAAATTCATGACACTATTTTTAGGTTTTACATACTTCTGCGTTCAATCTATGGCATTATTTTTCTTTAATATGAAAGTATCTCTATCTTATTAGGTATCCTCATGTGCTCACTTCTTTTTTTAAAATATTTTTTTTATTTATTTGATAGAGAGAGAGCACAAGCAGTTGGGAGGGGCAGAAGGAGAGGGAGAAATAGACCCTCCACTAAGCAGGGAGCCCGGACACAGGGTTCCATCCCAGGACCCCGGGATCATGACCTGAGCTGAAGGCAGACGCTTAACCGACTGAGCCACCCAGGTGCCCTGAGCTCACTTATTTCTATTCTCACACATATGGTACAAGAAAGGGATAAACAGATTCAAAAGAAAAAAAAATTAATGTGAATTAAAAAAGTAATAACTTAAAAAGCAACAGAAGAAAACTGAGAGAACAGTAAGGGCACTACAGGGGATCCTGGATACACCTAAGAAGGTATGGAGCAGCATGAACTTAACTGGACTTAGGGAAGAATGGAGAAAAGCTAACGAGAAGTACAGCAAAAGTCTGCTGCCTGTGGCAAGTTTCCAGGCAGGACCCTCTGTGCAGGCCAGTCTGGAGTCCCTAAAACAGTAGTCAGTGGAGAAAGGCACTCGGAGACTGACAGTGAGAGTAAAACAGGTGTACAACATGCATTGTGTTTGCAAATGCAATACTCCTTACCCTGAGTTGTAACCAAAGTTTATAATCAGAATTTTCTCATTGGGCAATTATTACAGACTTCATTGATTTAATATCTGTCATTATTCGACCAGAAACTTCATTGAATTTTAGTTTGTCAATTTGCAAGTGATTGGCAAGTATCATTTTTAGGGTAATATTTACCCAATTAAGATACATCCACTTCCTAAAATAGTGCATCTACAGTAAAAGCAGAAGCTGCTTAACCTGATGTTTACATCAGCTGACAGCTAACCATTCATATCTATTGAAAGAGGATCCCTAATATTATTTTTTCCTTTGTTGTAGCTCAAATCACTCTACACAAATATAAAGAAACCGTACTTCCCAGATAATTTCAAACTAGTTTCCCCCAGTTTGTTTGAATTAGTTAAATGAGTTAAATTATATTTTGCCCAAGTTATAGCTAGACACATATTTTAATAAATTGGTTGTAATTTAGAATAGAGGTTTTAAAAATAATATATATGACATATGTAGATATAGACACACATAACCCTGTATGCACGTGTGTGTGTGTGTGTGTGTGTGTGTGTGTGTGTGTGTTTGTGTATTCATGCAAGCATTTCATTTGGGGAAAGAAGTCTGGATGACATTTCATCAAAGGTTCAGGAAGTGTGGCAAGATTTCAGAGCTCCTACTTTCTCAAGAGTAAGTTGTTTAAAAATTTTTTCATATACTAAATATGAAAAATCTGACAAAATTGATCACAGGAATGAATCCTTGTCTCTTACTTTTTTTTTCATATTCTTTACATTAATTAGGCTGCAAATTTACAGAACCGTATGCAAATCCCATACTTTCTTTTCATCTGTATCATTCATTAGCACCACGTAACTGCAATCCAGGGCTATAGTCCATGGTCATGTTTCATTTGCCTTAGTTATATTTTTGTGACTTCCTGCTTTCACTCATGAGGATGAAAGAATGTGAATGGATGCCCATAAGCACTTTGTTTATCTATGCATAAGTGGCACTCCATTTGATGATTTGAAGTGGCAGTACAAAAACTGAAATATCTCTGATTTTTACTTTTCATTATTTTCTGCTCTTTCTATTAGAGTGGGTTCAATCACTGTTATTACAACTTCTCAATATATATGTAAATAGCTTGCACAATATTACCTCACATATTTTTAAGTTCCTTTGCATTTTGTAACTTTTCTTTCTGTTACTTTAAGCCTGTATTTCCAACTACCTTGTAAATTTCTTGAAAGAAGTGTTTGTAGCCAATGCTCCCAATCTAAAGGATGTTTATTAGATCCTGTTACTGAATTTCTTCCTATGACCTTCTAAAATTATTCTATAGTGGCAATGACAAAAAGAAACATCTGTCATAATATGAAGAGGGTTCTAACCCCTGCTCCAATTATTTCTCTACTGACTTAAGCTTCCTTTTGTTAACTCAACAGGTATTTCTTGAGTGCCTGCTAAGTAAAGGGCACTGTGCTCTGTGCTGGGGTAACAAACAATAACCATCTCTGATTTAAAAAAAATCTGAATGCAGTGAGCTGATAAAAAAGAAAGAAAAAAATTAGTGATTATAATGTAATGAGATAATTGCAGAAACAGAAGTACTCAGATTCAGGGAACCATATTGGATTGAGTGGTTCAGCAAATACTTCATGCTGGAGCAAAGGCAATATTGCATATTTTGCAATTTTCAACACTTAAGTACATAGATGCATTTCTAATGGCTTTGGAAATAATACAATGGGATTTTATCTGTCAGTTCTTCAAGAAAGAACATAATAAAACAGTCAATCCAAATAAAACATACATATATGATACTGATTTTCAAAGTAGTCATAAGATCCTATATGTGTATATGATGTATTTTTATATGATTTGTCCAATATGGTATTCTGATTACTCAAGAATTGTTTTATTCAGACAACAAATAGCAAATTTTACATGCGTTTCAAAGGTTAATAAAAAGCGTAGAACTCAACACTATATGTGAACTAACTTGAATTTAAATAAGATATCAAAAAAAAGAGAAAAAAGTGTAGGGCTTAAAAGAGTGGTCCATATGATCCTAAATATGAGGGAAAAAATGCATTTGAAGACACGGTCTATTTTTCATGGAACCAAGGTATGAACAAACATACTTTTAAAAATGCACTACAGATTGTACTCTAGAATTTTGAAAAAAATCAAGTAAGATCCCTAAAGAAAACAGATAATTTAGGCAATAGTTTCCCAAAATGCACAGGGATTTACAATGACTAATTTCTTATATTCCACAACAAAGGAAGGAGGAAGGCAGCTTAGGAAGTGTGGCGTTCAGAGAAGTTCCCAAGGACCAGTGAGGTCAGACATGAGGCAGTGAGCACTGACACAGAACCAAGATGAAGGAGATAAGCCTAGAGCCTGTGGGGTTGAATTGAGGCTCTAGAAGCCAATAAAGATGCCACATTTGGAGATGAGGCTAAAGCAAACAAGAGACCTTCAGCAGAAACTGCCTCAAAAAAAAATATTTTAGAGTAGGGCCCTGGCGGGCTCCTAAATAAGCTTTGAAGCACCTTCAACTGGTTTGACATTTATGCAAAATTTGTATTTACACACACACACACACACACACACACACACACAAAGCACTTTCCTGGTGAGAAACCAATCTTTTTCGTAATATATATTCTCAAAGGACTCCTTGAAGTTTTAAGCCCCATTGATCCTGGACAAATCTAATGAAAGTCAGATTCCAGTGGTAAATATAATATGGTTTGCTTGTTCTATAGTAGAATGCAGCTGCCACTTGCTATGTGTATGAAACATGCTTTTTTGCCTACCACCTGCAGAATTACTGGGGATGCTCAAAATGAATTAGCAACCACATACTTAAGCAGACCTCATGAGATAACATGAATGACTTAAAGAGCTTCCAAAACCACTACGGAAATTCTCTATAATTATAAAAGGGAGTTGTTTTTAGAACTATTAAATTGTCATTTCCCATAACTGAGACTGTATCCCAGTTGTAGTATCAATGGTACCACTTCTTATTAAACCAATAAGTCACAGTACCTTTACAACCTTTACAACATGGCAAACTCCCAATCAGGCTGCCCTTTAAAAGGACCACCTTAGTCAAATGAAAGTTACGGTTAAAATAATTCTTTGACTTTTTTTTCTACTTCTGAGAGTATAGTAATAGCCTTTACATTGTAGGATTTTTTTTTTTTTAATGCACATAATAAGGGGTGGCTGGCTGGCTGGCTCAGTAGAGTATACGAATCTTTGATCTCAGGGCCGTGAGTTCGAGCCCCACGATGGGTGTAGAGATTACTAAAAACAAAACAAAACAAAAAAAAACCTTAAAAAATACAATAAATGCACATAATAATTGTGATGAATTGTTTGTGCCCCCTCCCAAGTGCATATGTTGAAATCCTAACCCTCAGTACCACATAGCATGACCTTATTTGAAGTTAACATTTTTACAGGAATAATCAGGTTAAATCGAGGTCATGAAGGTGGACCTCAACACAATCTGATTGGTATCTTCATAAAAAGGGGAAATTTGGACACAGAAACACACACACAGGGAAGACCATGTGAAGACCAGCAGAGGAGATAGGCGTCTACAAGCCGGGAGAAAAAACTGAAACAAATTCTTCCCTCACAGCCCTCAGATGGAACCAACCCTCATTCTCTTGTCAAAGACTACACGGGGGAACACCTGTAGTTATTCAAGTTGGGTTTAACTCTTCTTGCAGCAAGTGAGACCCACAGAGATCCATGGCGTACCTCAGAGAGTGACAGAAAGACCGATGTTAGGATTTGGGCTTTGGTAAGGGGATTTTACAAGAGGGTTCTAGAAGTAGGAATTTCACTCTGTTTTGGGTGCTGTCAGCAAGCAGGGATCATTTATTATTGGGTACATTAAGACGTTTTTTAGAAGGAGAGCAGACTACAGTGAGGCTGACGAAGTAGCAGTCACTCATTTCAGCAGGTGTTTCATGTTTTACAAGGTGACATCATCTTTTGTATGCCCTTGGATAAAATGATCAGCCTCTTGCTTTGCCTTACCTCAGTATGGTCACAGAATGCCTATGTCTAATATGGGTGTTCTGTAAGATTTTTTTCTTTATTTTCAATAGGAAAACACCAAGGCATAAAATTAGGATCCCAAATATCAAGGCTGCTTTTCTATTGCTAAATCTTCATATTACAGACAAAGAACCAGAGGCACAGGAAGTTTCAGTGACTTACCAAAGGTCACACAGTTGTTAAGTACAAGGCAGGGGTTTGAACTCAGGCGACTGGGCCCCGAGCCACTGTGCTGTAATTAGCAGCCACCCACACCTGTGGTGGAGGCCCTCCTGCTAGTGTCCCAGCCCAGAGCTCAGCACAAAAATTTACCAAGAGGTCTGAAGCCATGATTGTTTTTATGGAAATCAATTTTCACATCTTTAAACTTCTTATCTCAAGGCGATTCTACCTGAGCCGGTATCTGTGATGAGGGGTTCACACCACAACATTCACATTGACCATTCAGCCATTTAAACAATAATATTCTTCTATTTAAACAACAATTTTCATTTATCTAGAGTCTTACTATGGATTGAGCATTGCCTCAAGATAGAGAAAACCTAAGTGAAAATCAAAAGGACAATTCAAAATATTGTCATCAATGAAATTATTCTTTTTTAAAGATTTATGTATTTATTTTTAGAGAGAAATAGAGAACAAGTTGGGAGAGGAGCAGAGGGAGAGGGAGAGAAAGAATTCCAAGCAGACACCCTGCTGAGAACAGAGCCCCACCTGGGGCTTGATCTCATGACCCTGAGATCATGACCTGAGCTGAAATCAAGAGTCAGAGGCTTAACTGACTGAGCCACCCAGGTGTCCCTGAAATTACTATTAATCAAGTAACCAAACACTCCCATCCAACTCATTGACAGTCTCCGTTCCAAATCCTTTCTTACTTTAAATATTAATAGCTACTGGAACAAGTCTGTAATATATGTCCCTCTTTGAATCAACACAGAATGGTTGATAGAGTTGTTATTTTACCAGTTGTTACATTACTCAGTGAATAAAAAATTCTCCAAATGTTAAAATTTTCTATAAAGTTGAGTTTTATTTTTAAGTATTAATATTTATGCATTAAATTATGTCCTAATTACACTTGATTTTTAAAATTTCAATGACAATCCAAAATTTTTATGGCTTGTTACTTATCATTCAGTTGCTTATTTTAGGGATTACATGAGTTAGATGTTTCTAAATGACTGATTTATACTGCTGCTGTTTGTACAAGACAGCTTATTAAACTCCCTGAGATTCTGAAAAAAAGGAACCTAGGCTCCCAGCACTTATGTTGATGATAGGCCCTGATTAGACATTCTGAGTCCAGTCATTGTTACTGAAATCCATTTTCCTTCATTTCTTCCCTAAAGGCCAAGATGGAAAATGCAGAGCATAGAATAGAACCTCCCCTGTCCTATGCTCATGCTAGCCACAGCCGGTGTGCCTCGACTCTGCTGCAGAGCCTGGACCCAGTTTGCAATGCTCAAAATAACATCAGAGGCAGGCTCTAAAAATTTATCAGAGCAGGCACACAAGTATAAATCTACTTTCCATTCTGTCCCTGGGCAATTTTGGTCTCAGAAACCTCTCTGGGTTGCTAAAATGATTTCCCAGAGGAAATATTTTTTATAATCAAATAACTTTTTTTCATTTATGACTATTCTATTTTCTTTATTTAATTTATTATAGATGGATTTCTTATAATCTTAATATAAAAATTTAATGAACAGCCATGACATCTATATTGATTTCACTTAATGTACTTTTAACCTTAGAAAGAAATGGACATTGCATATTTTGTTATGTGCATATCAGGACGATAGTACACTATAGTAGCCGAGATCTTCTCATTCAAAATATGCAAGAAGCGGGTGTCCTCGCTATGCCAGAACCAAATTTTCAATATGTCTGTGAGGAGAACTTAGGAGACATATTTTACCTTCATTTAAAATTTATTTGCTTCTGCTGATTTACATGGAAGCTGGTAAGATTTCTTGGAAGGACATGCAGAATATTATGGTGAGAATTAAATAACTCGCACAATGGCTAATAAAATTGGCATGGGGTGTAGAGAGGGGAGAGGAATTAATGCCCCGAAGGAAGATATATTACAAGAAGGGAACACGGATTTCCTGGGAGTGACTCCGCCCCACACAGAGAGATTTAGTTGACCAGTGGGACCCAATTACTGTAGAACAGGGCTTCTGAGTAAAACCGCCACATGGTTGTTTCACCTCAACATAGCCTTCCTTAGGGGCAGCATAGAGAGAAAAGAGCCAAGAAAAGACACAAAAAGTAGTAACCACTCAGGGTCTAAAATACACCGAGCTGGAATGCTTCTGAGTAGAAAGCATTCAGAGAAGAAAGGACTGTCCTTCAACCAACCTTGCAAAGTAAATGAAGCATCTACGATTAAGACTGGAGCAGAACTGAGGATGTTCCTGATCCGGGTTGTACCTGCTGACAGCAGGAGCCGCTAACATTGAAGAAAGCCCGCAGAAGCAGAAGCTGCAGTGGCCAGACGGGCCTGTGGGATATGTGTACGTGCAGCAGCCTAGAGTTAGTATCAAGCCACAATCAGGGGCTCACGAATTATTATCATGAGGACAAAGCATAAAATAAAGGCCACCTTGAGATTGTGTTCCTATAATATGTAAGTTCTGTTAAGCAAGAAATATTGCTGCTTGTGTATCAAGGTCTCATTATTATGCACAGAATAATGAGGCATCATGACATCTCAGCATTTATATTTTAAAGATCAATAACTTGGCGAGTGATTTTTTTATAGTCTATAGCTGCAGGAAAAAATAGTTAAGAATATGACTATGAGTCCAACAATCTAGGTATTTAATACATGTCAAATGGAATTCGGGAAGGCATGGCTTAACATTTTTGAGAAGAACATCCATATAAGAGATTATATTTTGGTTTTAAAAGCATGTGCTACAGATACATTTTCAACCATCTGTACAAATTGTGTAACTTAAAATTATTCTGCTGTCATTTTAATTTTTACTATAATTTGGATCATGTTGAAGAGAACCAATCCATCATGAACTGATGCATAATATTTTCATTCACTAAAAGTGGCCTCAAATAGATGTATTTCTTTAAATATGAACTATGAACTATATAAATTTATACATTTGTCCCATTTACTCCAGATGAGTACATGTATCTAAATGCCTGCTGACACATTTGGATGTCTACAAGAAATCTTAGACTTAACATGCACAATATAAAACTTGACCTTCCCTGGATGCCTGCTCCTGCAGCAACGTCCCCATCTTTTTTAAAAAGCAACTTCCATTTTTTAAAATGCATGGGACAAAAAAAACTGTGGGTCATTCTGCCTCCTTTCTTCCCAGGCTTACATCAAATCTGTCAGCAAATCCTGTGACTCCTCTGCCAAAATATATTCCAAGTCTGACCATTTCTCACGATCTCTGTTGCTACAAAGACACCATCTATAAGACCATTGGTAGAATTTTCTAGCTTGACTCCAAGTTTCTACACTTCAGTCTGTTCTGCAAACAATTGGATCAAATGATTCCTCTATTTAAAATCTTCCAAGAGCTTCCCATCTCTCCAAGATAGTGTGATCCAAAATGCTCGCCTTGGCTATAAGGCTATATTATGATCTAACTCCGTAGTATCTCTCTGACTTTATCTCCTTCAGTTTCTTCTTCTGCTTCCTTCATTCCAGCCACAAGACCTCCTTGGAGTAATTCAAATTCCCATACTCCCAACTGAGTATTTTTGCACTTGCTTTTGCCTTCTAACTAAAAAGCTATTCAATGAAATATACATATGGCTCCTTTTCTCCCTTTTTTCTAAGCTATGCTGAGAAGCTACAATACAGTACTGCATGCCTTCTTCCTCTAGTTAACTTCATCTTTTATTTTTCTTCATTGTAATAATCACTCAAGTTAAATTCGTTTTTGCTCATATTTGTCTTCCCCCACTAGAATGTGAGATCCTGATGCCGTTTATATGTCCACCATGGTATCCTCAGGACATGTGTATCAGATGCTCAAAAAAGATCTACTGGATTAATTTTAAAATGGAAAGACATTAGAATTTCATAATTTTTAGTCTACTTGATTTATCCTATCCTTTCATGACCTCCTAAATAACTTACTGTGCAGAGTTATAATCCATAAAGTTCTAGAAAATTTTGTTTTTAACAAATTATTAGAGAATACATTGCACATGTCTTCCTTAGTTACATTTTCCTTAGTTATCTAGTTTGAATCCATGCTTAATTTTCTAACCCTCAAAATACAACCACAGACTATAGTATCTGCCACTCTTCCAGCAGAATAGAAATTATGCATATTCAAGAATAACGTGAAGCCAGAACTAATACTATCCCCACCTAGCCCCACCCAATCCTCTCACATTTATGTATGAGCAAAAGAATGTCAGGAGGAATCCTTTGCAGCCAAAATAAGAAAGAAAATAAAAAAAAGATCCACTCTTCATGCTCAGGTTCAAGGATATTTGAAAGGAGTCGGAAGTGATTGATGAAAAGCTACAAATATGAAAAATACATCTACATACTCATAAAATGAAATTGTTTCATAAAATGAAATTTGTTTCCTTTCTTACTTATTTTTTGGTAGATTGTGTCATTTATCTCAATTGTCCACATGTTCTTGTATCCACATCTTAACTGTGGCTTTATTGTCGACAAAAGGAGATGCCTATCCCTTAACATCTGGCTCTGTCATGTGACTTGATTTGACAAACAGCATCAAGTGGAAGTGATAGTTTGCCAGTTCTGAGCATAGAATAGATAAGGATGCTCAGGTTTCTGATTGTCCTTTTGTTCCTTGGTCATCCCAATGATTAAAGCTGGCCTTGGCTACTCTGGCAGTCCAAGAAAAAAGAAAGTATATGGAACAGAGCAACTCCAACCAGCCCACAGAATTACGTGACAAGCAGAGTCTCCTAACCACAACAGCCTGAAGAAAGTGCTCAGTTGAGATGAGCCCAGCCCAGCTAAGCCACAGACATTTGAAGAATAAATGATCATTGTTTTAAGCCACTGAGTTTTGAGGTAGTTTGTGATGCATCAAGAGCAAGCCAGTATAATATTCTTTCCAAAATATTCCTTTAAACTTCTAAAAAGAGATTTCTTCATGATAAATCAGAAAAAAAGTTCAACCAAGTACGAAAATATGAAATGACTCCTGGGCAAAATTTAGGTCAAAATATTCGGCACATGAAGAAATGATACTTTTTTTAAAAACATAATGCATAGCAAGAATTTCTAGTGAATTATCTTCTTATAAAAATATGAATAAAATGAATACTGAACTGCTTTCATGGTAAAGGAGTCTGAACAAAACAAAATAGGAAGAAAGAGAATAGAAGACTTGTAATATTCATTGATGTAAGGATTTTATTGTTCCACAAAGAATTTTAGCATATAATAGCCATGTAAAGCTATAGTTTGCCTAAAAGAAATGAATTCTCAGAATAATAAAAGTTATCCTTTGAAAAATGTAATGAAGAGAAGCATACAATTTACCAGACTGTAAATAAGAGATTATATAAAAACCTATGAGAATAGTGCCAGCAAATAGTCTTCAGCCAAAAGAGCTAACCAGAACCAACCTAACATTACCCTCAGGGTCCATTAAAAAAAAAGATATAGAAGAAATATCTAGACACAGAAACTTTTATTAGAGTTTGTCATAAAACACTGATTGAAAAACCTCTTTGAATATCATACCAAGATCATTTATTTGCAGCCCAAATGGTTCATGCGTTACCAAGATGGTAGATATAAATCAAAAGGGTTGTGAAGGTAATTTGCTTAAATTCACATTTGTTCTTGTTAAATATACATACACTGAAAGAAATTAGCCTTTTTATGTGCACATTCAACATATCTCTTAAAGAGAGACTTCAATTTGGAGAGACTTGGAAATTAATCCCCTTTCACTCGTATGCCTATTTTCTTGAAAGAATCATCATACATATATCTGGACATTAGCTATTCCTTTAGTCTGACAAGAGAATATATAACTAAACTTAATTTGGAAATAGCCAATTTGGTTTTAGGTGGCATATTTCAACACACAGAAGTCAGAAGTTCAACAGCCTGAACATCAGTTATCTGTGTTTCAAATGTTCCTAACTCACTGTGTAGCATTCCCTGCTATCATAACTGACATTCCTCAATATCCAGCAAAAACTATATTCATGAGAGATTTAGGAACAGGTCATTTTTACTGAGTATTCACACCAAACCACACATCACTGTAGGTACTTTACCAGAATTAACTCATTTAAGCCTCATAACCACCCTATAAAAGAGATTTTACTATTATCTCCATTTTACAGATTAGACAAAGGAGTATTAGCTTTGCCAAACCAAGACCAGAATAATACACCAGGCTGACTCTTTTAGCCATTTTATCACAATTCACAATTCTATATTTAAAAAAAAAAGGGAAAATAAAACAGATGTCTCCAGATTTCATCTTAGGAAGAGAACAGTCTGATTTGAAAAAAAAAAAAAATCCTGAAAATTTTCTTCATTTGGAAGCTGAGAGAATTAGTTATTTTAGTTTTTCTAGGGAAAAAAATAAAACCTATCATTAACATCCTTTTTATATGGAATACATGGCAATCTGGTGTTGAAGGGACAGAGTTGAGTCTGGACACTTGTTTGGCAGAAAAGGAAAGAGAAATTATTTTTAAAAACGGGGATGTCTGACACAATTTTAAGTCGTTTGAACCTGTGTTATACAAACCCTCCGTTATTTTCAACAAGTTCTCTACATTTCACCAACTGTGTGTGAGTGATATTTTGTTTGCTTTATGCATTGTGGCGCCTTAGAAATCAAAGGTCTGGGTTCTACTTCTAGGTGAATATCTTCAATGAATTCAGCAGAAAGCAGTGACTAAAATGTGGCAGTGATCACGACAATGTTAGTTTCTTGGAAATGCACAGCAATTTTAAGAACTTTCTTAAGGCATTGGACTTTCATCAGGACATGAAATGCTAGAGGAGGAGTGGAAAACACTTTTAATTAAATATTAATAGACTGGCTAAACTCAGCTGACAAGTATACCACATATTCATTTCTTTCAGTAACATCCTCAACACTTGATAAATGAATCAGCCACCTTATCGAGGCTTCCAAGAGCACTCATACTCCTGGAAGCAGGTGCTTTACCTAGATCCAGACCTTGGACAACAGTGGCTCTTTCTCTTCAGCCCTCTCCCTTAATTCATGTTCCCTTTCTCTGCCCTTCCTCCCTCCCCTATCTCTTTCACCACCACTGAAACAACTCTAAATTATCCAGAGTTCTGCCATGGCCATGAGTCAAGATTCCCTGTGTAAATGCCATCTGTTGTGGGGTTCTGCTCTTACAAATAATTGGGCTGATTAGAAAAATACAGTATTCGGTGAAGTCGCACCTATAACAGAAAATATGAAAAACCAGGATAAATTGAGGCCCTCCATATTTCAGTTTAAACCAGTAGTGTGGAAGGAGCAGTCCTCCGTAGTAATAGCTGCCCCATCACACAAATTAGAATTTAGATCCTGACAATACTTAGTGTAGGAAAAACTTTAAGTGCTGATTGAGGGTAAATCTAAATACATTTAACTAATACTCAGTTCATCATTTGGAAAATCAATTATTTTTAAATAATGTTTTTATCCATTAACTCATTTTTAAATAAAATGCCTTTTCAAATAAAAATGAAAATGTTGGGGTCCCTGGGTGGCTCAATCGGTTAAGCATCTGCCTTCAGCTGAGATCATGATCCCAGAGTCCTGGGATCAAGCCCTGCATCCATCAGGCTTCCTGCTCACCGAGGAATCTGCTTCTCCTTCTCCCTCTTTCTCCCCCACCCCTCCTGCTCTCTCACTTGCTCACTCACTCTCTCTCTCAAATAAGTAAATTTTTAAAAAAAATTAAATATTTTTTAAAAAAATGAAAATGTTGTATCTTTCCTTTCCCTCACCTTTCTCCCGGATTTGGATACCTATACACTGACCAACACCTACTGTATTAATTTAAAAAAGGGGACAGCTAAATGCTTTTTATTATTTCCAAATTACATATGTACATCCACAAAAATAACACTTACCCATACTCCCCCCATTTGCTCAAATTTATTTTACAGCAGTGTTTTAAAAATATAAAAATATATGATATTGATATTGGAAAAAGGAAAAATATGGAAGAATAATTTGGAAGACTCCCACAGCATGTAGAATTTCTCTTTAAAATAAGCATCCATCGGTAAAATAAAAACCGCATGAGACAATTATAAATTTTAGACCTGGCTATTACAACTCAACTTACGTTCATATGAAAACATAAATGTAAAACAAAAATAAGATATAAATACAAAATTTCAAATGTTCATTTTAGGTTTAAAAATATATATTCCAGCTTTACATTTCTCATGTTTCATCAATAGTTGTTCATATTTAAAACAAATCTACATTCAAGACAGGACTCCAGTTGTAGGATATAAAATGTACCAATATAAAATAGGCAACAAAATTATAACTCTATAACTTTATATTGATTTTTAAAAATACAGTTTACATAGAGTTGCAGAGATTATCTCATTCCTCTATAACATCCATGAAATGCCACCTCAGTTATGATGATGACCTTACCATTCACCCAGGACACCATGCTCCAACTTGTTTCATTTTCTATACTCAATGGCACAAAGCTTTGCCAATTCTTTCTAGAAAGAAACTTTAAGGTTCCAAGATTTTTTTCTACCCAACAAAAATTTGCCAGATGGCCTCCCTCATTTTATTCTTGCTCCTTTTTTATCAGCAAGTATTGGTTTTCAGACTGCTCTTTCTTAAATGCTTTTCTCATGATATTACTTTTCTAATCATGAAACTAATGTGTTCTCCACTTTTTCCAAGATCTAACACCTTAAATATTCCATTTTTTCACTCACACTTGTTTATAGTCTACTTTCTATTCCAGCCTAAACTTAGTCTCTGTGACCCAAATATATATATATATCCCTTGAAATTATTTTCATATTAGTGTTTCAAGTGTATTAGGTTTTATTTCCAAGTGGTACTAAAACCTGGAACCCAGCACAGAGTTAAGCAAGATATAGATAAATCAAACATTTATGCGTATCTGATGAGGTAATTCCAAGGTCTTCCAGGATTTCCATATATTCTATTCACATTTTAGAATAATAAAAATGAATATTCATCATGTAAATAAACAGTTCAGTAAAGATTGTACATAGTCACTTGCTCCTCCACCCCACTGTTCATAACATTTGAGTTGGCTGGTCTATTTGGCCAAGTGGGTATCCCCTAAGCGTTGAGCATGTGTACTTGGGTATCTATGATGCTGGAGGGTTTTTTTGTTTTTTGTTTTTGTTTTTTGTTTTATATTATTTTATTTTTTTATTATGTTATGTTAGTCACCATACAGCATATCCTTAGTTTTTGATGTAATGTTCCATGATTCATTACTTGCGTATAACACCCAGTGCACCATGCAATACGTGCCCTCCTTAATACCCATCACCGGCCGATCCCAATCCCCACCCCCCTCCCCTCTAAAGCCCTCAGTTTGTTTCCCAGAGTCCATAGCCTCTCATGGTTCATTCCCCCTTCTGTTTACTCCCCCTTCCTTCTTCCCTTTCTTCTACCAATCTTCCTACTTCTTATGTTCCATACATGAGTGCTGGGGGTTTCTTGAACATGTTGTTAAAAGTTTCCAAGGAAGGGGCGCCTGGATGGCTCAGTCCGACTCTTGATTTCAGCTCAGTTTATGAACTCAGGGTCTTGAGATCGAGCTTTGAATCAGGCTCAGGCTCCGCGCTCAGCAGGGAGTCTGCTTGAGATTTTCTCTCTCCCTCTCCCTCTGCCCCTCCCCTCACTTGTGCTCTCTCTCTCTCTCTCTTATTCTCTCTCAAATAAATAAATCTTTTAAAAAAATTTCCAAGGAAGGAATGTTTTCTCAGCTCTTTCCACAGGGATGAAAATATTTATCCATGTAGGATTTTCAGAATATTCAACAATTCTCCAAGAATTACAGATAATTTTCATTTTTACTTAAGAAAAACAGGATTCTTGGTACAAAAGAAGCTGTCTTAGGAAAAGGTAAGGAAATGGCACTGGACTGGTAGTTGAATATCCCTAAATTCTAATACAAAGCTTTGTCTGTATCTCCTGGTGATCCTAGGTAGGAAATTTAGCTGATATGAAACTAAATCAAGAATTTTTTGGGGTGCCTGGGTGGCTTAGTCAGTTAAGCATCTGTCTTTGGCTCAGCTCATGATCCCAGGGTCGTGGGATAAAGCCCTGACTCAGTCTCCCTGCTGAACAAGGAGCTTGCTTCTCCCTCTCTCTCTGCCCCTCCCCTCTGTTCGTGCTCTCTCCCACTCTCTCTCAAATGAATAAATAAGTAAAATCTTTAAAAAAAAAAAAGAATTTGCACAAAAGAAAAAAAGAGTGACTTCTGTTTTATAAAATAATCATTTAGTTATGTTTTTGATTTTCCCTCAAGTAATCCTATATAAAACTGGTCAGAAATATATAATGGAATTAAATGTAATGTTCTGATTATGGTATTGTGATATTCACGTAAGTAATATATCAGAGTGACTAATGGTAATGTTCACAAAGAAGCATTATATAAAACCCTTGCCCATTTAATTTGATTGATAATTTGATAAAAAGGGATATACTTTTCTGAAATTATTGATCAGAATAATATATATAAAGATGGAAGTTCATAATCAAGAGATTTTTAAATTAAAAAATAATACCATAGTATATCGTATCTTACTGTACAATAAAGTATTAAAGAATACATAAAACAATTAATCATAGCATTGTTTACAACAAAAAAGAAAGATCCAAAAAACACCTATAATGTCTATTAACATTTCACTGATTAAAGAACTGATGGTATATCCAAATGATGGAGTACTTTGCAGCCATTATAAAGAAGGCAAATCCATTTTTCCTTATATCAAACAATCTTTGACAAATGAGATGAATTTCCACTACTGCTTAGGATGTAGAAAGCCACAGGGGAACACTGTCACTGCTATAATAATAAGACACATAATCTATAAAATCAAACATTTTAATCCATCAGAGAGTTCTGAGATTGTAAGGCAACCAGGAGAACTGCATTCCATAATAACAAGCCTCTTCAAGGAAAGATAAGATACCTTGTCAGTTCTACCTTTGACAGCATGGGAAGGAGAAAGCTAGCATAAACGTGCGTAAAAGGAAGACAACATAAATTTTAACAAACTTCAAAAGGTTGAATGTAGATTAGCATGATTGTTTTTGAACCAATAGAGCCCCAGAAACAAGATGATTCCATATCCAGTCACCAGCTCTTTCCCCAGGACCCCACTGGCTGCACACAAGAGACTGAGGGAGCAGAGGGAGTCCTGGGAGAGCCCTTGGCTGATGCCTCACGAAAGGCCTAACAAAATTTGATGATGAAGGAACACTACCAGGGAAGCATAGGTGAGCTCCAGATTCTGCATGAATGCAGGGTGTTGACTGACTCCCACTAGGGGACTGCCGTAATGATTGCCCATGCTCCATACCCTGTGCTCATACAAGGAAAGACCTGTCTGCTGTTGGAAGGGACTATGAAACATGGTTCTGTGTCAGATAATATTCTTCCTGAACAAGGACATGAGATGACCCCTACTGAAGGAAAGGCTGGGAATTCCACCCCCTCCAGCCAGTCCTTGACCCGACACCAGACTGAAGACTGATGTCTTTGGGAAGAGAAAGAAACCAGCCTACCCACCTTAAACTGATAGTAGGCAAAACCCATTTGCCATTGATATAGGGGCAAGAAACCTACTTGCATCTTGGTTCCTGCATGGAGATGATGCAATGACTCTAACCAGGCAAGACCACACAAAACACTTTATTTTACCTTAGATACTATACAAATATAAGGTAGATGTGGGTTGCCATGCAAGAGTGAGGCACAGAAAAAAAGACCACCCTGGTCTGAAACACTATCAATCACTTTAACAGATTATTAGAAAATTCAACCCCAAAATAGCAAGACATATTTAGTTTTTCAGTCCAAAGAGAAGATTTACCAAGATATACCATACCCTAGACCATAAAATGGGCTTCAATAATTTTAAGATAATTGAAATCATACAAAATATTTTTTTCTGAACATAAACAGATTAAATTAGAAATCAGTAACAGAAAGACATAGAAATATCCCCCAAATATTCAAAGGTGAATAATGCCTAATTTTGCATGTTCCATTTACACATGATTCAAAAAGAAAATTGTAAGAGAAATGTAAAAAAAAAAATTGAACTAGGTGAAAATTAAAACACAACATATCAAAGCTGCTCTGGAAATGGTTAGCCAGTTTCTTACATAGTTAATAATATACTTACCACATGATCAAGCAACCCCATTCCCAAGTATTTACCTAAATGGCAAGCTTATTATTATATAAATGTTTAAAATATTCATAAGCTAGGGGCACCTGGGTGGCTCAGTGGGTTAAGCGTCTGCCTTTAGCTCAGGTCATGATCCCAGAGTCCTGGGATGGAGCCCGCCTTGGGCTCCCTGCTCAGCAGGAAGCCTCCTTCTCTCTCTGCCTCTGCCTGCTGCTCCTCCTGCTTGTGCTCTCCCTACATATCAAATAAATAAATAAATCTTTAAAAAAATAAAAATAAAAATATTCATAAGCTAAAAGGAATTTTAAATGACTATAAGCCTATTCTTCACATTAGTGTGTATTCTATCATTTTTAACGTATCTATATCTACAATTTTTGCTTTAGAAAAAAATTGTCATGTTTGCAGCCTTTTTTTAATCACTTAAAAACATACCAGTATAATATTATTTCTGAGCACTCTGTATATGGATAGATACTAGAGTATATGCTATTACTTTACTTTTCAGTTGCTTATGTTTTGTTTCTTTTCTTTTTGAACTGTACAAAAATGCTATAATTATCATCCTTGGTGCATTAGTTATCTATTGCTGTATAACACATCACACACAAGATTAGCAGGTTGAAACAACAAGCATTTACTAATCCTACAGTATCCACGTGTTAGAAGTCTGGACACAACTTAGTTGGGTCCTCAAGTCAGGGTTTGAAAAGGCTCTGATCATGGTGCCGGCCAGCCGCATCCTTTCTGGTGTTAAGGGTCCTCTCCCAAGCTTAAATGGTGGCTGGCAGAATTCAGGTCCTTGCTATTGTAGGACTGAAGTCTTTGCTTATTCACTGGCTGTCAGCATGATGTGCAGTGAAGCTCAGAAGCCCACAGCCTTCTTCAAGGAGGTAAAATTCCCCTTACCGTCAGCTGGGATGGAGTCTCACATGATGTAAGGTAATCACGGGAATGACTGATCTCTGTTGCCGCAAAATGTACCCTACTCACAGGAGTTTCTACCTGTAGTCAGGGGGAGGGGATCACAGGAGTGACATTCCACCACCTTTTCCAAATATCATTAGCCAGAGGACATCAGTTTCCACCTGTACTCGGGGAGGGGATCATGCAAGGGTGTGACTCATTAGAGGTCACCTTAAGGTATGTCTGTACAGTTGGGTAAGCTCACTGTGTAACCATGATAATTTACCCCATGGGGAACCTTGAATTTAGGATGAAATGTTAGATGCATTTTTTTAAGGCTTTCCTGCATACTGCCAATGTCTTTGGGAGGGGAGAATTAAGAAGAGTAAGGGTAGAATTAAGTTAACAAATCTACCTGAAGGGCAGCATTGTGTCCAACTATATAAATGCATTGATTTCAATATCACAGATCTAGGAATGTACTCAGGGTTATTAAAAATGATACTAAAGGCAAAACAGACATAACTTATGTCTGTATAAAATTTAGAATGTAATTTAAATTTATATAATTTATGATACGTGAAATCTTCCACTACTACGTATAAGGTAAGCGAACTTACAAAGAAAGTGAAAATAAACTATTGGGAATTCAAGTGTGAGAAATCTATAGTTCATTAATTTTATATTCCTACATAAACACTTGAAAGTTAAATCTCCTTAAAATTATTTGAAGGTTGTACTCTAATGTCTTAATTGCTTGTAATCAGAAAAAGAAGCATCAAATCAAAGTGGCAATAAATTTTTAAAAGTCACTTATATGAAGGTAAAATAATTAAGAAAAAGGATGAACATAAGTTTTCATTCACAAATTGACTATTTCCATTCCAAAGTTCACCTAATTATATGTTATGTTTCAAGGATATGCTTGAAATATAAGCATGCTAAATGAAGTGAGCCTTTTGGGCTCCCATTTGGGGCCTTTGCAAAGAAGGATCCTGATCCTTAAAACAAACATTGTTCTCCCATTACCATCCACAGGGGGCTGATGCAAATGGCAGAAGTCCAGAGTCTAATGCTAGCACCTAGCTCTCTTCAGCCAGCAGGAAGATCTGTGAGTAGCTTTACAGGGCTCTTGGCAACTCTTTCACTAAGTTGCTGATACAGCTTGTCTCGATAAAGAATATGTCTTATAGTCATTTATGTTTGGCTTATTTTGTTTTACATCATACATTTTTGAAAATCTATGTGGATGGCTTTTCCTAATTCCCTCCAATATAACTGGAATCAGATCATGAAATATGGATCTAGAAAAATATATTTTGTTCTTGAAAATAAGAATATCAAAATGGGGCTAAGATGAGATCCACTGGGTCTTTAGTAATGCAATTTGAACTTGTTACTTAGCATTAAAAAACAATAACAAAAAAGCATATTTCTGTGGTAATCCTTGTCAAAATCCCCAAAACCAAACGAGAGTCCCTGAAATGGCTTGTGACCCTGCTAAGTGATAGCCCTATCTGGTAATTTGGTTATAGAAGATATCTTAAAGTTTCTGAAGAAAACAATGAACCCACACCTCATTGAATCTTACAGCTTCTTTTAAAAATGAGCATTCATGGATGTTTTTATGCAAATCAGTTCACACCCATCCCTAAGATGACTAAATTTCCAAATAGATGGTCCTCAAAATGCTAAATATTGTTGTGCGCATGTGTTGTTGGTGTGGCTTCAAGGTGTCTCTTCAGGACAAAGGCACTGATTACCCAGCTGTGAGGTGTTAGCTGAAGATGGCCACAGGTCAGTCTCTCTGCAGACGCTGCTTTCCATGAAAGGCAGCTGCCTAACTGGCGGTTACATCCCACCCCTAGAGCCAGTCCATATTCAAAAACCAATCAATGCACCAGAGCAAAGGCTTGGTCCCCTTGCCTCATGTGGTTTAATCTTTAAGGGCCATTACAGCTCCACAGTTCTTCAAACTATTGACCGAGGCTTCTGTTGCAAGTTCATTCCAGGTCAGCTTCCCTTTCTGCCCAGCCCTCCTTTCTTCACCCCTGACAGGTGATGTTACTAAGAATTCTTCCCAATATATTTCCCACTCTCAAATCTCTGAATCTGCTTCCTGGGAACCCAACTAATTATACTATGTACGATTTTTTTTTTTTGTTTAGATTTTATTTATTTATTTGACACAGAGAGAGAGAGAGAGGGCACAAGCAGGGGAAGCAACAGAGGCAGAGGGAGAAGCAGGCTCCCCACTGAGCAGAGAGCCCAATGTGGGGTTCGATCCCAGGATCCTGGGATCATGACCTGAGCCAAAAGCAGACGCTTAACTGACTGAGCCACCCAGATGCCCCTGTATGAAATTTTTAAAAATAACAACTTTAAGTGTCAATACAAATAATCATGGTTATCACAGGATGATGAAATCATAGGCAATATTTTTTTCTTCTCTGTGCTTTTCTGTACTTACTATATACTCTATTCTAAACCCTGAGTATTTATATAGCTTTGTTTTAAAGAGAAATATTCTCTCTATAAAGAAATTTTACAAAGAAGGATAGCAATGACTGCATAATTACTAAAAATTCCAAAAAAATAAGCCCATGCATAATATACCATGTATGATAGGTATATGTTTAAGAGTAAATGTTTGTCTTGGAAAACAGAAGATATAATAAATGCCTTCATATATTTGTGCGATTATTATACAGCCAAGGAAGTAAATTCCTCAGAAGGCAAAATCAGTACCAACACATGGAATTTGTTCATTTGTACATTAGTTAAATACAATGAAGCTTTTCCAATAATCACTGCCTGTCTGAAAATTCAGGATGCAAAGGAGGAAGTATAAAGGGGATTCATCTACTTGATGGATTGAAATCCTTCTTAAAATGGATGATCAGCTTAGAAATTTGTATGTATTCAAAGAAATACAATGTTATCTCCTCCTTGCCTAAACACATAGGAATAGTACAAAGAATGAATCTAGTCAATTCACTGAAACAGGTACAATGCAACTATGAAGTATGCTCTTTATGTTGTTTAAGGATGCCGTATTCAGTCTCATTAACAACTAAACCCACAGGCTGAAATTACAAACCGCAAAATACAGCAGGGGATGCTCAACTGAAAAGGCAATGGAGTCCATCAGTCACTAGATAAACCACAGAGTATTCTCAATGAATATCTTTTTCATAGATTTTATACTTAAGCATTTCTACTGTAAGAACACACATATATTATTACAACCGATAACAGCTATGAATAGTAAAGTCAACAGATAATGAGCAGACACTACAGAGCAGAAAGGTCAAGTGATGCAAGCTGCCTGCTACAGTTGCTGATTTCACCACCACCCAGGATCCCATAACAGCAACTTTGAATTTCTAACGTTGGAAGCAGAGAAAAAAGTTGGAACTTCTGTTGAGTTATAAGTCACTTCATATGAAACGTAACAGATTAAAAAATATTGATTTTATTAAGAGCAAAAGTAGCTGGAACTTTTAATTGACAAGAAATCAAATAGCTTCTATTTTCAGATTACCCTGTATAAGTACTTCATCCAAAACACAGCCCTTCTGCAAAAGCCACCCTACTGCGGCTCTGCAAAGACACACCAGCTATAATTAAACAACTTAATTTTAACTTTGGTGCACAGTTTATTAAAGCTTCTTATCAAACTTTGAGACAATTGAGCTGAATAAAACTTCCTCCTTGGGATACTGGCAATTTCTCCTTAGTGGGACTAAGGAGAGAAAAGCAAGGAGAAAGAGGAAAAGGAGAGAGAATGCAAGTTCTTGGAAGAGAAAGGTATAAAAAGAAGCCCAAAAGAGGGAAAATAAAAATGCATTCTTTTAAGAATTAAGTTAAGAACATAAAAGATTTGAAAATCAAAACTCTTTTCTAACTCTCTTTTCTAATAAGACAATCTGCATCGCAAAAGTCTACAAAATATATGAGAGTTGAGAAAAAAATAAATATGAAAACTGATTACAGAACCTCTCATATTTTTTTTAATGTATTGGACGTACTTCTTAAATTGAAATCCAAAACTCTTACTGGAAATGAACAGCCCAAATGAATGCCTGCCTGGTTTTGCAAGAGTAATACTATCTAATTAGTAGACATATTTGTATAAATGTATGTAACGAACGGAATATGGAAATGAAAATTGTATAATGTTCATATTAAAAGCACATTTTCTGAATTATAACAGAAGAAGAATTCAGTTGTTTTTTTCTCCGACAATGATGACCAATGCAGGGTTATTTCACCCATTTTGGAAACTAAAACCAAACATTTCACCTGGTAGTTATGTGACATACTCCAAGTTAGCAATATGGTAAAATGACATTTAAACGAGAATATTTTTTAATGATCCCGACTAAAAGAGTTTAGAGTTGTACTTGCAGACATTTCCAGACAGAATAAATGCAATTAATGATATGATTTAAATATGACTTTTCTAGGGCAATTTCTCAGTTCCCTGTATCGTTATCATAGACTCAGGTATAATTACTTTTCTTCACCTTTGTTCAACTGTGTGAACTTTATTTAATGTATAGGTCAGAATTTATTGATCTTTTGGTCATTTCAATATATTTTGCCTTCAAAAAATAAATACAAATGATTAAATCACAGGGGAGTAAATGTTATAATTTCATAACCATTATTAGAACTCACTTGTTGCCCTCATCCAAAAAATCAATGTATTATTGCATTAAGTCTTAAACTTTCCTCTTAGATGCCATATCCTGCCTGTGCACTTGAGACAAGTAATTTTCATCAAATTGTGCTCCAATTGCAATTATAGAACAGCAACTAGCCAAGATATGGAAACAACCTAAATGTCCATCAATAGATGAATCGATAAGGATAAGGAAGTATTATGCAGCCATAAAAAAGTATGAGATTGTGCCATTTGAAACAATATGGATGGACCTAGAGAGTATTATGCTAAGTGAAATAAGTCAGTCAGAGAAAGACAAATAGCATATGATTCCACTCATACATGGAATCTAAACAAACAAACAAATAAACAAACAAATGAAAAGCAGAATCAGACCTAGAAATACAGAGAACAAACTGATGGTTGCCAGAGGGAAGGAGAGTGGGGGGGTTTGGCAAAATGAGTGAAGGGGAAAACGAGATGCAGCTTCCAATTATGGAATGAGTTATTCACAACGATGAAAAGCATAACGTAAGGAATACTGTCAATGACATTGCAATACCGATGTGACAGGACAGAGGTACAGATGGTAGCCATACTTGTGAACATAGTTTAGTGAATAAAATGGTCAAATCACTAAGTTGTGCACCTGAAACTAATGTAACATTGTGTGTTGACTATACTGAAAAATAAAATAAATAAATAAAATAAATCTTCCCAGTGAGCTCTTTGAAACATGTAGTGATAAGACTGAATCCCTGGGGGAAGGGTCCATGTTTTGTGGGCAGCTAGAAATGTTATCTGACTTTTATTTGATGCAAATGAAGTGCCATGATGGTATTCACTAAACATAGATTTTTAAGAATCAAATGCAATTTTCCAAGGTTTTTAGTTCACTTGTTTTTAACAAGGAATTTTTGTTATTGATGTTGGCGGTCATAGTTATGCTTCGTATTTTAAATAAACATGACATTTTCTATCACACACACACACACACACACAAAGCACACTTTATATACCTGAGGTTTTTTTCCACCAATGGATTGGGCATTCGGAAATATTGCATAAATCCTAGCATTTATGCCACAAACCAGTTAAAAAATCTAGTTGTCATTATTTGCAATGGTATCCATTTTTGTAAGGCTCTCTTCTATTTTTTACATTTGTCTTAAAAAGCATTCTGTCTAAAAACAGGTGTAACAATAAATCTTGGCCTTGGCTTCATGTTAGAATAACTGGGGAGTTTCTAAAAATTATAACTCCTAGGTCGTTTACTAGAATAATCAATTGGAATCTCTGGGGATGTGACACAGACTGCAGTGTTTTGTAAGCTCTCTAGGTGATTTCATTATGTAGCAAAGGTTCAGAAGCACTGTGCACAGAAAGATTAATAGTTGGAATTAATAAACCTTGAGTAAGACTTGGTGAAACATTACTGTTACTCTTCTAAAAATTCAGAGTGTGAGATTCTAAGAAATGAAAAATCATTTTACGTGTATGACTTTTTTTCTTTCAAAAAAACTCAAGCCCCCATGGGGGTGGAGGGGAGCATGCCGTCAATATCAAATGTGACAGGTAGGGATATGCATGTTCCCTCCTGCCAATGAAATAATGTCTTTTTATAGTTTTGATGCAAGAACTATTCCTGAAACTGTCTTACAAGTATTTAATGAATAAAACTAGGGAGACTGCCTTTTTTTTTTTTTTTGGTCTGTTTTCCATTCAAACATTTTTAGTTCAAAACCAGAGGTCAGCAATACTAAGGTACAGCTGAAGAGAAATATCAAGTTACTTGGCCTGTATTTGAAGATTTTTTTTTAATATTGATTTTTTTCTCTCCCTTTAACATTCCATATGAGATTTTTAAGTTCCTTATATTTGCTCTTTTTCTCTATAAAATAGGCAAACTAATAATTTTGTTATATCAAAATTACTATCAATGCACATATAATTAAACAACAAAATATGGGTGAGAAAAACTTCCTCTTATGTCTTCTTTTAAAAGTTTTCTAGTTCTATGTTTACATTCGGGTTTGTGATTGATTTTGAGCTAATTTTTGTATAAAGTATGATGAGAAGGCTGAGTTCGTATTTTCGTATATGGATGTCCAATTGTTCCAGCACCATTTTAAATTGATTTTCATTATTTTCATTATTTTAAAAAATCATTGTAATCTAATTTTAACAAAGATAATTTTTAAAGGCAGGAGAGTAAAAAACAAATTACTCATAACATCATCACCCAAAGAATAACGACTAATATTGTATTTTTCCTACCTGTTTTTTAAATTCTTTTATAAGTTAAACAATATGTATTTTTACACAAAATGCAAATCATATATATTTAGAGATAGTGTATTATAGAAAATTTAGAAATTATAGGAAAACACACAAAGAAAAAAATTAAAATTACATTCTTGAATGTAAAAAGCAAAAAAAAATTATTATTTTAATGTGAATAAGTTATAGAGTATTTGATCAAATTAAATAGTGATTTCATAAGAGAGACATTTTTCAGGTATTACAGATTATTCACATTTTGTTTTTACTATTGTATGTGGAAACTATATAAGGTTAGTTATTAATAACATTTAGGAAAACACTACTACAATAATATAAACCCACAAAGAATTTGTATTTATTAGAAATCCAACATCAAAGGAGCAAAACACTTCCATTTTTTAATTAACTGCCAGATGAGCTTCCTAGAGAAATGTTTTTAAAATAAATAAGTAAACACCTTATCTACATTTAATTTTATTTAATTGTGTAACCTAATTGTGAAAAATGCTCTTGGATGTCATCCAAGTGGACTTTTCCAAACATCTTCTTTTCTGGTAGAGCACATTTCACAATAAAGGTAAAATACTTATTAAACATTAGTTAGAAAAGTGACAAAACTAACAGACCCTACAACCAAGGCAAAAATTTGTGACCCAATATTGGTCACTGAAACCTAAGGGAAATCTGCTTGGGAACTTATAAAAAGGTTTTCCTACCTGAGAAAAGAAGAAAGAAGGAAAGAAGAGTTTGTTCTTTGGTGTACAGGCACCATGATTGTCCTTGGTTGACCATGTGAGAGAAATAATCTCCTAACTGTTTAAAATCACTGTTCTCTTGGATGTCTTTTTTTTTTAAAGATATATTTATTTTGAGAGAGAGAGACAGAGAGCATGCAGAAGGAGGGAAGAAGGGAAAGGGAGAGAGAGAATCTCAAGCCGACTCTGCATGGGAGCCCTATGTGGGGCTCGATCCGCTGACCTGCGCTGACGAGAGTTGGTCGCTTAATTGACTGTGCCACCCAGGTACCCTTGGGTGTCTTATTGTTTTTTTCAATTGCAGTTTAGCCTTGATCCTAATGAAAACAGTTCCTAAACAGACAAAAAAGAAATAAAAAATGGCACTTCTTTTTCAGCTTCAGTTAGTTCAAATACTTTAGAAAAAGTTTTTATTTTTCAATGTATTTAAGCTTCCTGCCTGTCGGAAGTTTACATTATGTAGCTATAATTCTAGAAAGTATTTTAAAATAAGTATGTTTATATATGTTCCATATACAAGTTGAATACTTAAATCACTCAGAAAAAAAGGTACTTGTTTTTGCAACAAAATTTCATAAATTATTTCTACCAGGTAACAGTTGATTTAAAATATATAAACATAACATAAAAAGATAAAAACTGATTGTGTTCAGAAAGTTCATCAAGGGGAATGAAACATGTCACTTTCTTCAACAAAGGTAGATGTTTGCTTTGGTAACTAATAAGACTTGAGGAAAAATAAATATTTCAAGGAAGGAGTGCCTGTGTGGCTCAGTCAATTAAGCATTCAATTCTTGATTTCTGTTCAGGTCATCATCTCAGGGTCATTAGACTGAGTACCGAGTTGGGTTCTGTGCTGGGTGTGGAGCCTGCTTAAGATTCTCTCCCTCCCTCTCCCTCTGCCTTCCCCCTGCCATGTGTTTTCTCTCTCTCTCTTAAAAAAAAATAGTAAATAAATAAATATAATTCAAGGGAAATGTGAGATCTTATTTGATTAGAAGGAATATTGCATCAATTCGACATAAACAATTTTAAAACTCAAACATTTATATTTACAACTTTCTTTTCTTTTTTAAGTTAAAATGCCTGTGCTTGACTTCTTGGCAGGTTTTTACTCTAATCAGCAAGTTGTATGGCTGAAAATTATCAAAATAAAAAAACCAAGGGGTCAGCTATCAATTCAAAACTACTCCACGGATTTTGTCTTCAGATTGTTTTTATTTTCTGAAATAAAATTATGTGACAATACATAGCCAATAATCTTGATTGATTTGATTTATTATTTAGATATATACTATTATTTGCTTATGATCTCTGAGAGCAAACTGGTACTATTACTTTGACAAAAGAAATCAAGACCTGATCATAGAAGTAAATGAATTTTTAAGTACTAGCACTTTTGGAGTGATAGTGTTATGAATGTATTTTAGAAGGATATTAATGCAATAAAGTATACATTAATACACTATTGGTTTGCTTTCTAATAATGAAAGCTGTAAACTAATGTAAGAAAATAACAATAATAATTATCTTTCAATTATTACACTATATGGCAGGTATTTGGTTACATGTTGTTTTTTTATATGAGCCTTTAAATACTTTAATCAGTGAGGAGCATAATGTAAAATCAATGATGAGCAAAATTACTCAGTTATCACCCACAAACCTACTATAGACCAATTAAAAATATTTATTTTAATATGTCATTTTAAATATTGTGAAGCGTTTTAGACATTTTTGAACAATGGCTAATATAAATGTAAATCTATTTCAGTAAATTAATATACATTAATCAGTTTAGGGTCACTCATATTTTGAACTACATAATAAAAATTAAGTTCCAGATTGCCTCTCCTGACCAGTAAAATTTGAGCCATGCTGCCTTCATTTAATTTATGATGAAGGAATGCAAGCACATCTTAACATGAAGCCTAGGAGGCCTGATTTATAAATGACTTTCTGAACTTTCCTGGAGTTTTTATGCTCTTACTCACTGGTCCCTCTAACTTAAATGCTACCCCACACTTCACTCCCTAAGCACCAGATAAACACATTCTTATTCCCTAATACACCACAGAAACCTCCACAATGAGACACATATAGATCAAAATGAAGGAAGGCAGAGCCCTTAAATATTTGTCTTTGAATCACCATTGCTTAACACAGTAGGAAAAAAAATGGTCAAGGGCAATTTCATAGATATTTACTGAACGATAACTGAATTAAAATGTTATAGCAACAGAGGTAACATTTCTTTTCAATTATTTGTAGTTTGCAGTTATATTTATAGTTGTTCTTTTCTATGAGCAGGAATAATAGGAAGTGTAGGTGTTTTATTTTGGAGCTATTATTTCGTTCCAATGGTTAGAGACTCAAGTCATTTACTTTTCAGGAAATTCAACCTAATTCAGGAAGTCAGTAGAGAACAGTGACTAAGATCTTGGGCTTCAGAGTCAAAGAGGTGACCTCTGAGTCTTACCAGGTAAGTTACTTTGGGCAAATATCTTAAATTCTGAACTTTATTTCCCAAATTCACCTGCAATTTATGCATTTTTTTTCTTTTTTCTTCTTATACCTTTTTGAACTAAGCACATTTTTGGAAATGGAAAAATATATTTACTACTATGTGCTTGTAAGTCAAATGACACTCAATTTAGATCTTCTTGAAAACACGATAAAATAATTATATAAATTAAGCATAACTTTACCTATTAAAATGAATAGTAATTATTTTATTGCTTTTTGCCAGGAAACTTTCTTTTCCTACAGCAGTTACAAGTAATAAGAATCTAAAACAGTATCCTAGTAGGAAGATGTATTAAAAGCTTGAAACACTAAATACAACAGCCTATACATCACAATTTTCAAAAATTATATACATTAGTTAATATTCATTTGTATTCTGCATATGAATCACTAGCAGCTACATTTCTCCTTTGACATTTTAACATATCAAAAACAGCAGAAGAAAAGAAGTGTTAGATTCAGATTATTCTCTCTCCTTTGCTGTAAAACAACTATTAGGGCCACAACTGAAACCAGAAGTTCATCAGCAATTTAGTTTCAATAAGGAGAAAGTCAAATTAGCTTTGAATAACACTGTGCTAAGCAGACTAAAGTCCATGTATTGGGTGACACTCTGTAGGATGCTCGTTGTCACTGGAAAAGTAGTGGTTTCTTTCTAATCTCCCAACACGTTCATTTTCGCTTCAGTAAAAGTGAAAGTTACATGGGTATGAGTAAACCATTGGATGTTGATCAGAGAATCAACAACCAAGGGTCGCATTTCTTCAGGCAGGTTAGAGTACAGAACAGAAAACTTATTCCATCCAAAATCCACGTACAATCATTTCAAATTGATACGACACATTTTTTTTCCACATTTACAATACGCCACTAGAAATCTTCTAATCTAAGTTCCTAGAAATATTGTCACAAGGTCAAGGTATTTTTAAAAAATTGCAGTAGCTTTTTTTTTTTTCAAGGCATATGACAAAATACAAAACAAATATAAGTATTACAAATTTACAAACTCTCTTAGAATGAATTTAAGAACTACCTTAAAATGTTTGGTTTGGCCATTACCACTGCGTGTAAATGAAAATGCTGAAGTATAACCTACATGTAACCTCCAGGTGTTCATTTATAGTAATTTTAGTGCTCTCAGCAGCATGTGCTTGAATCATTTACGTTTTGCATAGATGGCATGATATCAGTCTATGCTCAGTGACAACTCTTGTGACTCTCAGTTCCATGCTAGGGAAATAGCTCTGCCCTTCTGTAGCTTTTTAAAATAAACTCAGCCACTAATATGCAAGAATTATTTATTTTTAATTTTTTACCCCTGGCATAAAATGAGCTTTTTACATGTGTAATTTTATCTTATGTGTGTACAAAGACGGATGTCATTCTGTGTGACACGGAGTCATAACAAGGTGCAGAAAAGGGAAAGCAGGACCACCTGTAAAATTCCAAAATAACTCTAATTACAAATTAACAGCCAATTCATTTATAGCTATTGTAACCATTAATTATACGGTTGCATCTATTAACAATATAGCAATAGTAATAACTACCTTTAACCATACATATCATGACTTTATTTAATCAAGTTTAAGGGCATATGGGAAAAGGAGAAGTTCAGTATTTTCATATAAGAAAAAAAAATCATACCTAACTAAAATGTTCACTTTTCTATTATTTTGCCATCATGTCTGTTACTTATAAAATGGTACCAAATCTACTTTCTTTTATTTCTTTTAACCTGAAGAGTAGTTAGATTGCAAATTTTTCATCTGTTTCTTCTTTTCTGATTAGAATTTGATAATTTTTATGTAATAAAATTTTGTTAAATGGTATTTGAAATTACTGATATTGCCATATTATAGATGTACAATAATGTATTCAAACATTGGAATCCTTCTTAAATCTTTTCTGCTGTCTATATGAAGATATTTTTAGGTATTTATTCCATTTTATGCATGTCACTTAAATGCACTAATGATAACCTTAAAAAAAAAACCATATGTTCTAAAAACATGCTCTAAGTGATATTGTAAAAGTAACTCTTCAAAAAATGTAGGAAGCTTAAATATTTAGCAAGATTTTTTTTTAAGTCTATGTCCTGGTTTTTTCCACTAGTATCAGCTGCTGTTTAATGCTAAATAAGAAATTGGAGCTCTAGTTTGAAACATAAATACTGTTGCCAGAACTATTCATATAAATACAATGAAGAAAATAGAAATCTCCTTTTCCCCATGATCAATTTCAGTGTTAATTTGTTGGAGGAGGTCACTGAAAGGACATGACCACTGGTTGAACCAAGAGCGGGCCCAGGACATCAAAGGTTTTTTACCTCCTCCCCTGTCCTTAGAATGTACATTGTATTGACTATTCTCACACTAGGAGCCCATTCAAGGATGCAGCCTTGAGAGAGTAATGTGCTGTTGAGACCCTCTGGACCATGTATACCACTGAACCCAGTTAAGGCATCTATATAAATGTTTTCCCCTCCCTTTTTTCTTAAACCATATTAAAGAGTAATTGGAGAAAATTGACAAATATAATTGTAGGTATTTAAAGTGCACAACACTATGATTTGATATACATATACATTGTGGGATGATTACCAAGATCAGGATAATTAACACATCCATCCACATAGGTTTTCTTTGCTGTTGTTCTTGTGAGGATGCTTAAGATCTAGTCTCAGCAGCTTTTAAGTAAACAATAGCATGTTATTAACGACAGGCACCAATCTGTACCTTAGATCCTCAGAACTCATTCTTCTTACAGCTGAAAGTTTGTATCCTTTGACCTACACCAGCCCATTTCCCAGTTCCCAGCTGCTGGCCACCACCATTCTACTTTCCGTTTCTGTGAAATCTGCTTTTCAGATTCTGGCAGACAGACAGAGATCGCTTGTCTTGGGGCATCCACGAAAAACCTCATAAGTCCCTCCCCTATTAAACCTGCCACCTACCAACTGGGAGCCGGCTGCCTTTTCCTGAAGTGTCTCCTTGCCCTGCCAGTGCAGGGCCAGTTTTGAATTTCAGCAGGAAGAACTCTCAAGGTTGTGAACCAACAATTATAAATCACAACATTGTGGTTTCAATATAACTAAATTCAACCACCTTGTATTATAAACCTCAGATCCTGAAATCCTAAGAAATAAAGCATTTAATCCTTGAATCTTTAAAAATTTTGCAAAAGAGCACAAAATGAAACTACCATAATGTTAACAAATAATACGCAGTCACAATAAAAATTATAAACTTCAAGATGACATTCCTTTACATGCATTAGTTCATCTATTGCACTGCCACAAGACTGTATGACTCAAATACTTTGAATTTTTATTACAATAACGCTCAAAACACTTTAATCCTATACTACTACACTATAACATGCAATGGTAATATTCCAGCAATTAGAGCATGACTTGATTTCAGATTATGTCCAAAGGCCTCATTACTGTTTTCAATTTTAAGGGTATACATGCTTCCATGATCCTTGGTTCAGGGTATCTTTTAAGACGTAAATTTAGAAACAATTTTAAGAAAATAGCAAAGCATAACAGTAAAACCACTCAATACATACTGATTGTAATTCATGGTTTTGCTTTGTATTTGTTGTCATTACTGTTTTTACATAGTTTTAAATATAAAATATCCACAAACCATAGTTATTATCTTTATCTTTCTTAAGCAACTTTAATCTATGTTACAGATTATAAATCTTTCATTGGTATTTTAGACTCTCCCAAATTGAATGCATATCACTGACATTATAAAATTACAAGTAAAAAAGAAGAAAAGTTCATGTGAGAAATTGTAATTTAAATTTCATTTGAGGTACTAAAAAATTTTACGACCTTAATGCACGAAATAAAACATTAGGCTATGTAGTATATCTCAGAGCATTTGTATCTTTTTAACAAGTGTTTTCCAAATGATTGTTTTGAACACTGTATTTTTATTATAAAATCAGGTTAAGAAGTTTCCCTTCAACAGATGCTCTTCCAGAGAAAAAAATCTCTATATATTTCCCTCTTATATAATATTACACACCGTGAGTGAATCAATCATGTGAGTCTTAAGGGCAGTTTATCAATATTTCCTTAGGATTCTCTTTAGAAAGTTTGAGTTTAGACAAAAACAGGCAGGGAAACTCCTTTTCCTAGCTCTGAAAGCTTCTGTGAGGTGGCTAATTTCTGTGACAACTTATGGCAAAAATCCAGCAGCCTACTTTTGACATTTTCATAGTAATTATAGATCAGGAGTTGGCTGGTTGGAAGAGCAAAAATGTGTCACATATGACATGGCAAACCCTTGTTAATATTTTTTCTTCTTTTTTATTAAGCTATAGTTCAAAATTGGAGGTAAAAATCAACATTGTTCTTGTAAAATAAATGAGAGCTTAAATATAGAAATCAGATATTTAAGAAAGACTATCTAGAAATTGGGAATGAACACAATGAACACAGGATCTATAAGTGACATACTCAAAAAAAAAAAACTGTAGGAAAAAAGATAACACGCTTGATAGCAACTAATAGTAATAACCTGGGTTTTGGTATCTATATTAACTCCTATAGTTGGTCTGAAGAGAACCAGTGACATCCTCATTCACTCACCCATATATTAATTTGTTTCATGAGTACTCCTACACTCTTGGAGCGCAAGGCATAGACCTCTTAGGACACACGACTCTTTCCACTGCTAACACTGCCTCTCAAAAAGTGTTCCAAGAGTTTAGGGAAGAGAAAGATTACATTTGACTATGGAAATCACAGAAGAGATTCAGATAAAAGAGAATATAAAATGGGCCACGAAAAATGAGAAATATTAGGAAAGAGATACATAATCAGGCAAAGGACTTCCCTTCAGGTGCACAACTCACGAGAAAGCCACACAAAAAGCAGGTGTACCAGGAAGACAGATAACTCAATTCGACCAGTGTGAAAAGTGCATGAAAGAGAAGATAAGGATGAGAAAGTAAATATGGGTCAGAGGCAGGACATGAAGGGCTTTTGGATTTGAGAATAGGAATTTTTTTTTTAATTTTATCTAGTACTGACATTTAAATAGAAAGCTCCTGGCAAGACCTGCCTGTCACCAGGAAGATCCCAGCTACCTCCCAAAGACCTCACACTGTGATATTACCTTGATGAATTTAACACCATCCAGGATCTGGCCTTCAGCCCTGACACCTCAGAAACCTGGTTCTGTCAGCAGAAAACATGTGTCAGCATGACTGGTACATTCTCTCCCTGAGGCTGAGCTACATTAAAATCACAAGTTTGCTAGGTGAGCATGGAATCAAAGACAGAGTCTTTTTGTCATCCATATGTTACAGAACATTAGACCAACCCTTAAAGTGACTATTGTCTCTCTCTCCTGAGCACGGACAAAGCTTGCCTAGGTGAATTATTTTTCTCTATATGATTTTAAACTCCTGATGAACAAGCTTTCTCCAAGCGTGTGTTATGATATTCAAATGGCTTACAATAACTCTAACAGACTTAGGACTCACATCCTCTCCAAGATGACTATACAAATGTATGAAGTGATCCATTATGTAGAAATTCCAGTTTATCTCACAGAGGGTAACTCTATTCACAGATTTTTGCAGGGCAATTTATAATTGCAGTTAAATGCAGTCCTACTCTGTAGTAAATGAAAGGATGAATGGAAGTTTTTGAACATAGGAGCAAAAAAAACAGAGCTATAATGTGGGGAAGTCGACTTATCAATGAACCTTTTTTTTATAATAATAATATTTGTTTATTATATTATGTTAGTCACCATACAGTATATCCCTAGTTTTTGATGTAAAGTTCCCTAAGTCATTACTTGCATATAATACCCAGTGCATCTTTAAATGCTACAGGCAAGGAAAAGCCTAAAAACATGAACCTTTAAATGCTACAGGCAAGGAAAAGCCTGAAAACTTGAAAGTCCTATACAAGACTAGCCTAAGTGAGAGATAAGGATTTGAGCCAAGGAAGAGTGAATTTGAGTGAATTTGTGGATTTGTAAAGTACTGCAGAGAAGACCTTGACAGGACTTACACATGATTTGATTGGAAATAGTTGGGTGGAAAACATCAAGATACCTTCAATAAAACGTTTTCTGTAATCGCAAGAGCATTAAAAAAAAAAAAAAACTTTGCACAGCTTTAAGTTAAGATTGTCATAAGTTCTGTAGAAATGACTCTATTGCACAACTCATCCGTATCTACGTTATAAATAATCACAGCAGAGAATCATGAAGGACTTGAATGTTGTATGCAAATTTGCATGTATCTGAACATTTTCTGGGAAAATGGTCATGGCAGTCCTCAAATTCTGAGTTTCTTTACTCCTGAATGATTAATGATTTTTGGCCCAGAGGACTAGCTTCAGAAAAATGTTGGTTTAATAACAGTAGAAACACTCTATTAATTATGTTGCAGAAGAAAAGCCCAATATCAAACAACAAAATTACAAGGAGTCCTAAAATAAATATAAAAAACAGCAGAGCATAGAAATAAATTTCTATGCCAAACTAAATACACATACATGAATTGTTTTAGTCTAATTATTGCCTTATTTAAAATATCCCATTATCCAAAGGTTTTGTTTAAAAAAAATTCTATTTGTTAAACAATGTGAAATGGAATTTATGGTGATATTTTATTTGCCTTTATTAATGAATTTGAATTCCAAAAAGAAAACAAAAGTTTGTTAAAAAGAATCTGAATCTCCTTAACTAGCTGGTCAATTTTATATACAAGGTTATTTCAGTTAAAAAATTATAATATTTTGGGGCATCTGGGTGTCTCAGTTGGTTAAGCCTCTGCCTGCAGCTCAGGTCATGATCCCAGGGTCCTGGGATGGAGCCCTGCATTGGGCTCCCTGGTCTCTCTCGCTATCTCTGTCTCTCTTTCTCAAATAAATAAAATCTTTAAAAAATATATAATATATTAAAATACAAAAACTTGGAAAATATGCTACTTCAAATTTGTATAACACACATAATTCTATCATCATATGTTCTTTACACCCCTTACTTTGGTTTCTATGTAATTTAGCCAATATCCATTTAAGAAAGAAACTTAGTAATGAACATATAATTTATGTTCATCTTAAAAATCAATCTTAGATGTTTTCATGTATTGGATAGTTTTATGTGATACCAATATTGCTATGTCACTGTAAAAATTAAATTGTGGAATTCTTATCATGCCATCTAGGAGAAAGTTATTTAAATTTATAGTTTCATTCAAGTTAAAAAAATTTAAACTCACAAAATACAATAAAGAAGGGTTTTTGTTCAACCACAAATACAAATCAGAAACATCACAATCTAGTTCAACAACAAAAAAGTAAAAATTAAATTACTTATTCATGTAGGAGAATTAAAAACAAACATGATTTAATTATGCCTAAAACTATCCAATCCTGACACTACCTACTACTTACAAAGACTGCTCACAAAGAGTTATTTTTGGAGTCCAAGATGACAGGCTATAACGTTAGGAAACTTGAAAGATGTTCAAGGACACACAGGAAGACCAATTAGAAGTCAGCAAATTACTTTTAACTCAAAAATGTTAATGTGTGAACAGCAAAATAATGGTCCCAGATCCCCATGGACATTAATTCTGCCTTCGATGATGTTTAATGTTTTACTCTAATTCTTATCTCGGTCCCACCAGGGGTACCAAGAGTAGCATCAGAGGTACTTTTGTCACCTTTGGCACTGATGGCAAGCTTCCTTTAGTGTTCTCCCAAATCCACATGTCAGAGCAAACAGCACAAGTAAATAAAGGGACACTCACTCTAAGAATAAACGCAAGACTCCGGGCAGCAAAAGCCAGGTGGCTTTCTGATCTTCAGAGCATACAAAGCAGTTCTGAAATTAGATTTCCAGATCTCATTAACTGACCTATAAACTGCTGTGGTTTTCAATGATATTCAAAGCTTGATACATGGCATACATTGAAAATTAAATTCTTTTTCAAATACTTCTTATTCCCCCCTATAATGGGCAGGGTATTTTCCCTTATCGTTACTACTAATTTGCTACTTGAATTAAATATGTCATTTTTCATTGGCAATTTTCCCATGTTTTAAAAAAAATTTNGTTACTACTAATTTGCTACTTGAATTAAATATGTCATTTTTCATTGGCAATTTTCCCATGTTTTAAAAAAAATTTACTTGGGAAAATGTGTGAAATAAACAAAACAAAATGAAACAAAAACAAAACACCTTTCAATTCTGAAACAAATAACTTTTAAATGACAATAACATTAGCTAGCAAAGTTGGCATGTT
>NC_048222.1:90422892-90447863 GCF_002007445.2 Ailuropoda melanoleuca | reverse complement strand
GTATATATATGAAATAACTATAAATATATGTATATATATTTATAATATTTATAGTTATTTCCAATATATATTTATAGCTATTTCCAAAGCCAGAGCAGTGCATATAAAAATTCATAATGAGTAAATAAAAATGTGGAATATTTAACACCCTCCTATGTGGAAGGGGAATATAACTTAAATAATTAGTAGATTCACACTGGAAGGGTTTGGATATGGTAGGAATTTAGTTTTATGCTTCTGATTCAGGAAAGAGCATGTGTCTTTCATAGCTGTAATATTACAGATTACAGTTTTAATAAGCATATTAACTTAACCCCGATATTTATGGGTGGACAAAGCTTTTAAACATATTTAGTGTTACTTTAATTGTTTAATGATAATTATATTACCGTGTGGTAGCTTTTTAAATATAGGCCTGACCTTAATATTTGTACAGTCTAGGGGAAAGAGTACAAATGGTGGCCTACATATCATATGTCTAAACATTTAAAAGTTTTAATTAAGTTATGCCCATCCCACTCCACATCCTTGTCCAAGACTGTACCAGAATCTGTTCCCTGAAGATTGTCCCTATGAAATCCAGAGTAAGAGTGGCACACTCAGTGCTGAGCCTCCCTGGCTGCCTAAAAAATAGCACTGGTTAGAACAGAGTACAGCTGGGCCCAGATCTAGTACTTCTGAGAAGTGACCACCCTACCTGGACTGGAATGGCAACTGAACCCATTCATTTCAAATTTAAAAAATAAGGTTTACCAGGATGCCTGGGGGGCTCAGCTGGTTAAGCGTCTGCCTCCAGCTCAGGTCATGATCCCAGGGTCCCGGAATCGAGTCCTGCATCAGGCTCCTTGCTCAGTGGGGAGCCTGCTTCTCCCTCTGCCTGCTGCTCCCCCTGCTTGTGCTCTCTTTCTCTCTGACAAAAAAAATAAATAAAATCTTTTTAAAAAATTAAGGTTTACTTATATTATTTACTGTTAAAATAGTAACCATTAAGAGAACTAAAAAAAAATCACTTTTCAAATTATGAAAGAAAGGAAAAGCAAAGATTCTATAATTAAAAAGAGAAACCAAATGAAAAAATCAACAAAGTTTTGAAAATAAATAATAAAAAATACTAAAATTGAATAACAGGTTTAAGGTCAACTATTGGTTATGAAATACATGTAAATGGGATCTGTTCAGTTTTTTTTTTAAAGATGATTATATTTGATCAAGTAATAAAAGCAAACTAGTAACAACATACAGGAGATTATCAAACAGAAAGTGGTTCAAAATGGTTGACATTAAAATGTGAAGATCAGGTAGATATAAGGGAAAGAAAGCAGAGGTTGGTATCTGTATATCAAATATGGTCAAATTCAATGGAGAATGTTTTAAAAATTGTGCAAAGCTAAGAAGATTGCCTCAGAATGATGATGGGAATATTTGATGTTATCAGAATTACTGCCGTAAATATGCACACAATTATATCAAATCATACCATATTGAAGATGTAAACTAAACAGTAAAAACAGTACATAAGAAGTTAATATAAATGTAATAATAGTGGAATATTAGCTCGTATTTCTTAACCCAAAGAGGCAAACACAAATTTATGAAAAAGCTAAATAATATAATTTAAAGCCGTTGACAAAACTTATACATCAGTTAAGACTAGGCTTGACTAAATGTATGTTAGAACACCGAACTAAAAGTGTCTTTATCTAATTAGTGTAGCAGTACATCATAAAATCCCAGACATAGGCATGTCTTTCCAGACAACTCCATATTAATTAGACAATCGAATATCTTCAAGCTCTCTGAAAAATTCGAAGAGAGTGACCCTCATGCTAAGATGACTATTAAAGTTCCAGACATCATATTCAAACAGTAGAATTAAGGAAGGAACAAAGAAGAGTCTGTTCTCTCTCTCTAAAATAACTTCCTAGATTTTTCTGGGCAATAAGCCATCCTCTCCATCAAGCTCATATACAGCTTCTCATAGCCTAGCAATTAGCTAATAGACATGATATCTGCCTTCAATACATCCAATGTACAATGGTGGATAAGCAACAAATAATCAAATAAAAAGTCCCATTTGTGAAAGGGAAACAAACACAGCAGTTATTGATCAATAGAGTTAATGCATCAGGAATTGCCAACACTAGAGCGCTTCCCTTAAGGAGGAACTGATTTGATCAGTCAGTATGACTATCCTTATCTTTTATCTGGGGGAAAAATCTTGTTTGTTCTCCTCCAAGGTTCTTCCTTCTGCCAAGTTATTTCTTGTTCCTTATCTTCCACAACCACCACCAAGGCAATAATTGGTCCTGGAAAAGGTTTGGAGCCCAGTAAAATGTTTCAGGGAATGCCCATCACAGGCTACTTGCTAGACAAGGAGCTTTCCCAAAGTGGTGTATTTCTTAGCTGTTACCTATCCTTAGATGCATACACAAGTAAATAAAGCCTAAAGATCTGATCTTATCTATCTATCAATCTATCTACCTAATTATCATCTATCTATCATCTATCTATCTATCTATCTATCTATCATCATCTATTATCTATCTAAAGATTTACTTATTTTATTTTATTTGAGAGAGAGAGAGAGAATGCAAATAGGGGGAGGGGGAAGAGGACAGGGAGGGAGAATCCTCAAGCCGACTCCCCACTGAGCATGAAGCCTGATTCAGGGCTCCATCCCAGGACCCCAAGATCATGACCTGAGCCAAAACCAAGAGTCAGATGCTCATCTGACTGCCCCTAGATGTGTTTTTTAAATATAAAATTCTTATCATCATTTGTTCTTCTTGTTTGTCCTTTTCTTTTAAATACTGGTCATTACTTTGAGACTATTTGGCATAATAACTTTCAAGGAGAGCTTGATTTTATTGTTGTCAAAAAACTGTCTTCGGAAAGAATCTGAAAAAGACATGAAGTTACAATCTTAATTTCTGCTAAGACAGCTGTTGCATTGCAATTTGTAATTAGTTCCTTTTGTGGACTAAAAGTTTCTAGGCTTTTCTAATCTGCGAGAGTCCACATCACTAGAATCTCAGTCAAATTAGATTTCTGACTGCAGTCAGAAAGCTGGAAAATTACCTGTAAAATATTTAGATTAGTCAAAAACATATGTCAAAAGAAGGGAGCCATAAGCTTAAACGTATGTCTTTGAAAAATAGAAAGATTTATAACAAACAAGCATTTGTCTCAGAAAAAAATCTATGAATAAACAAATCAAACAAAAGGTCCATGGAAACCCATTGAGAAATCAAGAAAAACCTTTAAAAATACTAATTTTCAAACAAGGAAATTGATAAACAGCTTTAAGAAATGGTTGGGTGTTGGGGCGCCTGGGTGGCACAGCGGTTAAGCGTCTGCCTTCGGCTCAGGGCGTGATCCCGGCGTTATGGGATCGAGCCCCACGTCAGGCTCCTCTGCTATGAGCCTGCTTCTTCCTCTCCCACTCCCCCTGCTTGTGTTCCCTCTCTCGCTGGCTGTCTCTATCTCTGTTGAATAAATAAAAAAAAACTTTAAAAAAAAAAAAAAAAAAAAAAAAAAAGAAATGGTTGGGTGAAGTGAAAACTATTTAGTCACCTAATCAAGAAAAGCAAAAACAAAAACAAAAAAATAATGCCCCAAATTTGGCTTCTGACTGGAGAAATAACTGCATAGCCTGAAGGAAATATGTTAATAATAAAAATATTTTACCCAATTGTGGGCACATCAATTTAAAATTTGGAAGAAACTGATGATTTTCAATAAAAAACATAATTCATCCTAATTGACCATTGAAAAGATAAAACAAACCACTAAAAGTATCAAAATCATAAAGGCAATTGAGAAAAATTACCAAGCTCAGGTCCTTATAGTTGAATTTTAATAAAGTTTCTTTTAGAAACAGATGCTTTTGAAGTTATTTAATTGTCTGAGCTAGAGAAAGAAATCTTGTAAAAACCAGAAGAACACTGGTTTCAAAATCTAATACCTCACTCATCAAATCAGTGTATTTTAGATGTATTAAACATTTTACATCATGGAAAGAGAATCTTTATTTAAAAAAGTTATCAGTTTCATAATCTTAGAATGGGGATTATGTTATTAAACAAAACCAAAAGTCCAAAAAGCAAAAACCTGAGGGGCGCCTGGGTGTCTCAGTCAATTAAGTGTCTGCCTTCAGTTCAGGTCAAGATCCTGGGGTCCTGAGGTCAAGTGTTGGCAGGGTGGGGAGCTTCCTGCTTGGCAGGGAGTCTGCTTGTCCCTCTGCCACTCCCTACTTCCCCTGCTCATGCTCTCACTTCCTCATGCTCTCTCTCTCTCAAATAAATAAATAAAATCTTTAAAAAAAGCAAAAACCTGAAAAAGGATACATCTGATTACATAAAAATGAAAAGCTTGTTATGCAAAACAGACAATACAAAAGAATAACAAACTGACAGAAAATATATTTGACACATACCACATAGTGTTAATTCAATTTATTATGCAAAAAATTATAAATCAGAAAAAAATTGTAAATAAAATGTTTTATAATGTAATAGAAAGCTAGACAGATTAAATTGGGAGGTGTAAAACAGAATTCAAGACATAAGAGTAATTAAAAATTCATCATAGGTCTTAAATATCAAAAAAAAAAAAAAAACAGGGGCGCCTGGGTGGCACAGCGGTTAAGCGTCTGCCTTCGGCTCAGGGCGTGATCCCGGCGTTATGGGATCGAGCCCCACATCAGGCTCCTCCGCTGTGAGCCTGCTTCTTCCTCTCCCACTCCCCCTGCTTGTGTTCCCTCTCTCGCATCTGTCTCTCTCTCTGTCAAATAAATAAATAAAATCTTTAAAACAACAACAACAACAACAACAAAAAAAAAACAAAAAAAAACAAAAACAAAAAAAAAAAACAAAAAACAAGCACTGGTAGAACTTGAACTTCAAGTTCAAAGTATTTAAAAGCTATGACAAGCTCTGAATCACTCTTATGTCTTGAATTCTAGCCCCAAATGTGCCATCAATGGTGCAGCTTAGGATAAATCACTGTTCTGTCCTTTGATGTTCTTAATCAGTAAAATAACAAATAAGACTAAATATCTTCTAGGGCTTTTTCCAAATCTAACATTCTATGACTTTAATCTGCAAAAAAAATATATATCACCTTTGGGGACCAATTTTTCACAATTCTTTCTTCTTCTATTGTAAATTGAAGGAGATGTATGAAACAGATAATGCTAATCCTGGTGGTGGAAAACCTCTCTCTTGTGAATTGACCTTAAATCTAAGCACAGACAGAAATGCTGTAGAATTGGCTTCTTCTCACTGAGATCTTGGGATCAGTTCTCATGAAGCTACATACATGGGGGACGTCACTTGTTATTGGAATAAAGATTAGTCTTTCCCCCGAAAAAGAACTGAAATTGAATTGTCCCCCTTACCTAAATATTATTAATCTCTTTTATATCATTACATTGTCTTTTTTTTTTTTTAAGATTTTTTATTTATTTGACAGAGAGAGACAGCCAGCGAGGGAACACAAGCAGGGGAGTGGGAGAGGAAGAAGCAGGCTCATAGCAGAAGAGCCCGATGTGGGGCTCGAACCCAGAACGCAGGGATCACGTCCTGAGCTGAAGGCAGATGCTTAACCACTGCGCTACCCAGGCGCCCTAATTACATTGTCTTTAACATACAATTTTGAATGACTAGGTAGTATTACATTGTATGAATATTATAGTTAAATTAATCAATTACCTTTTATATATACATTTACATTCTTGCCAATCTTTGCTACTTAACATGATTAAATTTGTTTTACTCCACGGCCACTTATCCTAGATAAAGTTGAAAAGCTTTGGAATTTTCTACAATTATTAGTAATTATCTTGTGGCAATCTATTTTTATGTCAACCAAAGTTCTTAATTTAATTGTATTGACCATAGCAACCCGATAAGCACTTTGCTGATAGAGATCTTGTTATCGTAGAATACTTAGTAATTTCTAAAGTTATCTTATGGGGTTTATTTAATTGCTCCAAGTAAAAAATTTAAACAATGCTATGACCTTATTGAGAGTTTATTTGCTGAAGATGTGATGAAGTTTAATCTTCATGCTCAAAAGAGCAACAAAATGGACTGCTTTTTTGGGGTGGGGCAATATTTTTGACATATCGCGCCATTTATGTATAGTCACAACTGAAGAGTATGAATGTTTCAGAACTTACAGATATTTTAATACCTTACACAATTTATTTCAACACTGAAAATTTTTCAGTAAAAAAAAAAATGTGAACAAAATGCCCACTTAGACTAAAAGAAATTATTGCTTAAAAAAAAATGAAGTTGTTTGGGAATATAGACCCAGACCTAAAAACTGCCTTATTACAACCAAAATCACTTCAGAAAATAAATAACCCAAAATTTCACATACTCTAAGTGTTTCTAAAAGAGTAATTGTTATTCATCAAATCATCTCTGTAGTAATATGATTATTCCTATTTGATAAATATTTTTGAGAGTAATATAAATACGCTAAACAAAAGCAAAGTGCGATAGACCATTCAAATGATCTAAATGTTGATCAGAATTATTATGGTATACCTGGTCATCCTGATTATTTTAGGACATCAACTTTTAATAAAAGAAATGCCTTTGTGGCAACTCATACATCATTTTAAAATAGCAGCTACAGGTTTCAGAATGATACTTTATTGTAAATTTTTAAAATAGGCAGAGATAAAATGTCAAACAAGAAATTCTGTAAAACTATCATTAATTTTCCAGAGGATTCTGTTTTACTATCCCAAGTAGAAAATATAACATCATTTAAAATATTAAATCAATTGTTGCTGAATATATGTTGAAGGAGTCTCCTTTTTACACTGAATATTACATAAGCTTATCACGTTATGTATGTATTTCAAAACTCCCTGGAATACTATTAACTAATTTTATGCTATGCCAACAACAGCAACAACAAGAAAACTTCATCAAAGACCTGAATCCCCTGTTTTAAGAACTATGAAGTAAAGAAAGCTGCCTTGAAATATTCTTAATGAGTTATGATGGAGTGGTGGCTGGCCTTTCCTCTTTCTCTTCATCAGACTTTTTAGTTATTGCTCTGAACTTGTGAGTTAATTTCTCAATTCCTTTTCTTTTTCAACTCATTGCAAACCTGCCTACATCCTACCACTTTACTAAAAATAGTAGCCTAGATTTCACATTGTTTCCTTATATTCATAAACTACTGCATCTTTCTGCAGCATTTAACAAACAGAACATACTCAACCTTGACTCACATAAAACCAATCTATTCTGTTTCTTCTCTTCTCTACTGAACTGCTCCTTCACCTGCTGCATCTTAGATTTCTGACTCTATTCTTTTTCTTCCTGTACACATATGTACATACATTGCTTACTGAATCTTAGATATATTCATTGCTGTTATATTTCTCCACCTGAATATTAAATATGTACCTATACAATCCATATCAAAATGAAATCATTAGTTTTCATATATCCCCTGACCAACCTTTCCCAGTTTCCTTCATTTTCAAGAGCTGTATTTTTGGTATTGTGTCTGTCATTGTAAAACCCAAGATCATGTATGATTTTTCCTATGCTATCCTAGAGGGATTTCATAGTTATACATTTTACATGTAGCTTTTAATCCATCTTGATTTATTTTTTGTGAAAGTTCTAAGGTCTGTGTGTAGATGTTTTTGTTTGTTTGTACATGATTTTCCTAGTTGTGTCAGCATCGCAGAGGAAAAAAAAAACAAAAAACCTTATTATTCCTGTATTCAATTGCCTTTGTTCCTTTGTCAAAACCACTTGGCTACCACTTGGGTTTTCTATTCTGTTCCATTAATCCGTCTATTTTTTTTCACCAATATCATACTGTCTAAATTACTATAGGTTTACTGTAGCAAGTAAGTCTTGAAATATAGACTGATTTCATCCTTCAATATTGTGTTAGGTATACAGGGTCTTTGGTCTTTCAATATTTTTAACCATGACATTAACACGTATCCATTCTTTATCTTCTTCTCTTTCTTTACCCACTACTGTCACCATCATCATATTGTGAACACAGTCATCTCTTCCACTAAGTTCCTCTTCCTCATGAACTCTGCTCTCTTATGTGTCATCACTGGCACCATTTTCATTCAAATCTTTACCTTTACCTATAATAAGACATCATTCTCCTCAGAGGTGTTTTTGCTATCAACTCTTCCCTTTGTAGTTCATCTTCCTGTTGCTGTCAAAGCTGTCCTTTTTGGAAACTGAGATAATATGTACTTCAATTAACAACTTTTAAGGATATTCAGATGTCTTAAATATTCAATGAGTTTTGAAAAATACATTTTCTGGGGTGCCTGGGTGGCTCAGTTGGCTAAATGTCTGCTTTCGGCTTAGGTCATGATCCAAGGGTCCTAGAATCAAGCCTTATGCAGGGCTCTCTGCTCAGTGGGGAGTCTGCTTCTCTCTCTCACCTTCCCTCTGTGCTCTCTCTCTGTCTTAAATAAATTTTAAAAATCTTAAAAGAATTAAAAAAATACATATTCTGTGTAACCATGATGCTAATCTACATTTGGAAAATTTTAATCTCTCCAGGGAATTTCCTCAAGCCCCAGTCTAGTCAATCTTATCCCTCCTAGAAATCACTATTGTGGTTTATATAATAATAGACTAGTTTGGCTTTTTTCTTAACTTCATATAAATGGCTTTAGACCTGTAGATATTCTTCTCTGGCTCTTTTGCTCAGTCTAATGTTTTTGAGATTCATTCATATTGTATTTAAAAGTAGGTTCTTATTTTTTATTGATGAGTAGTATTCCATTTTATGAATACATCACAATTTGTTAATCTGCTCTACTATTGAGAGACATTTGGGTTAATTCTGTTTTTTAGCGATTATGAATAAAGTCACTATGAAAATTTTTTTTTAAAGATTTTATTTATTTATTTGACAGAGATAGAGACAGCCAGCGAGAGAGGGAACACAAGCAGGGGGAGTGGGAGAGGAAGAAGCAGGCTCATAGAGGAGGAGCCTGATGTGGGGCTCGATCCCACAACGCCGGCATCACTCCCTGAGCCAAAGGCAGACGCTTAACCGCTGTGCCACCCAGGCGCCCCAACTGTGAAAATTCTTGTGCAAATTTTTTTTGCAAACATATGTTGACATTTTTCTTGGGGTAAATTCTTGGGTCATGTTATATTTTTAACATTGTCAAAAGCTGCCAAACTCCTTTCCAAAGTGACTGTACATTTTATACTTCCACCAGAATTGTTTGAGCGCACCAGTTGCTCCATATCCTTGACATTTTTTCATGTCATTAGTCCTTTCAGTTTTTGACATCTGGTGGGTGTTTAATGGTATCTCATTGTGGATGTCAGGATGATAACTTAGAAATTAAATTAGTTCATACCATCCCTCTTTCAACACTTTTGGTGACTTTGCAGCTTTCCCCTGGCTTACAAAATAAACTCTGCTCTACTCAGTATTACATCTGACTTCTTACATGCTCCCAGGATATATTGCCACGTGTCTGCACTGCTAGTCTCATCTTTGTCTGCTTCCTCATCACCAATTTTGTACTCAGGTTAAAGTATTTCTGAACACTCAGTTCCCTCTGTGCTTCTATGTGTGTTGATTATTTCCCATTGAAAACTCTCCCTTTTATACTGTCTACGTAAATAATTTTCATTTGACCAGCTTAGATGGCCCCTTTCTCTGGAAACTTCCTCTATTCCTCTACGCAAATCTAAAGGCTCCTCCTCTGTGCTTCCAGAATATATTGCGTCTTGTGTTCATGTTTTTAAGCTTTTATGGTTTAATTATTTTTTTCATGTCAATATATTTCTTAGAAGACTGTAATCTCTAACCCAGAATACATGAATAGCTTAACATTGCACCCAAAGCTTCAGAATAGTATCTGTCAGTCAAAACTATTTATTAAATGAAAGAAGCGTAACATGCTTTCTATCTTCTTTAGTCTTTATTCTAGGAAGCACATCCCTATGATTCACAAAGAATGGAGAACAAAACATTTATCTTTACATGAATGACTTGAGATTTTGCTCTATAGTCAGTGCAAGAAAAATTCATTCTACATAAATTTCTAATTTTCTTGAAAGGCCATAAATGTTTGCCTTAGATTTAGATCAAAGTAGATGTTGGCTCACTTAAAGTGGACTTTATTAGCACTTATACAACTCAACACAAAAAAACAAATAATCCAATTTAAAAATGGACAAAAAAAAAAAAAAGACAGGCATTTCTCCAAGGAGACATACTGATAGCCAACAGATGCATGGAAAGGTTCTCAATATCACTCATTACCTGGGAAATGCAAATCAAAACCACAATGAGGTACCACTTCACACCTCTCAGAATGGATTAAACCAAAAACACAGAAAACAACAAGTGTCGACAAAGATGTGGAGCAAAAGGAACCAGTGCACTGTGGGTGGGAATACACACTGGTGTAGCCACTCTGGAGAACGGTATGGAAGTTCCTCAAAAAATTAAAACCAGAATTACCCTATGATCCAGCAATTGCACTACTAGGTATTTACCCAAAGGATACAAAAAATACTGATTCAAAGGGACACATGCACCCTGATGTTTATAGCAGCATTATCAACAATAGCCAAGTTTGAAAAGAGCCCAAATGTCCATCAACTGATGAATGGATAAAGAAATTGTGATACACACACACACACACACACACATCCTGGAATATTATTCAACCACCAAAAAGAATGAAATCTTGCCATTTGCAAAGATGTGGATGGAGTTGAGGTGTATTATGCTAAGTGAAATAAGCCAGTCAGACAAAAGATAAATACCATATGATTTCATTCATATACAGTATTTAAGAAACAAAATAAATGAACATGGGGGAAAAAAACAAAAAGAGAGAGGCAAACCATAAAACAGACTCTTAACTATAGAGAAGAAACTGAGGGTTGCTTGTGGGGAAGTGGGCAGGGGGATGGGCTAAATGGGTGATGTATACTAAAGAAGTCATTTGTGATAAGCACTGGGTGTTATATGCAAGTGATGAATCACTAAATTCTACTCCTGAAACTAATATTCGCATATATGTTAACTAACTGGAATTTAAATAAACACTTGAAAAAAAACCCACAAAAGAATATATGCACCCTAGGTTTATTTCAGCATTAGTTACGATGACAAATTATGGAAGTAGCCCATGTGTGCAGTGATAGCTGAATGGATAAAAAAAAAAGTGAGATTACATATACATATTAGAATATTACTAGGCCATAAAAAATAATAAAATATTGTCATTTGTAACAATGTGGATGGATCTAGAGAATACAATATAAAACAAAATAAGTCAGTCAGAGAAAGACAAATCCCATATGATCTCACTCATATGTGGAATTTAAGACACAAAACATTTAATAAACAAAGGAGGGAAAGAGAGAGAAATTAAAAACAACAACCACCACCACTCAGACTCTTAACAATAGAGATCAAACTGATGGTTGCCAATTTGGTGTGTGAGATGATGGACAAAATAGGTGAAGAGGATTTAGAGTACACTTATTTTAATGAGCATGGAGCAATGTATAGAATTGTTGAAACACTATATTGTACACCTGAAACTAACACAAGACTGTCTGCTAACTATACTGGAATTAAAATTTAAAAAATAATGTACTATTAATGTACACATGAATTTAGATATTTTAATTCAGCAGCCCTCAGTAAAATAATTGGTAATCATTTATTAAATTATATTTGAGATCTGGGGCTTTTTCATATATATATATATATATATATATATATATATATGTGGTTTTGCTTCATTGTATTTGCAACATTTAAGCAGCAAACTTCTTGATTTTTTTCGGAAATTTTAACTAATCCAATTTTCCTTATAAAATGTCATAGAAATTCCATTTCTTTTTGACCCTTATAAGGGTTAATGAGTAAAAAACAAATGAAAAATGTGTCTAAGATAAAAATATTGGTAGAGTTTTATAATACCTGGTAATCTGAGACTAGTTGATACCATGGGCTGCCTAAATCTTCTATCACTTTTTCCTTACTGGGGATGGCCTGTCCCCCAAAATAAATGCATCATAATGCCAGACACTAACTTTTCAAATCCACTGACCTAGTCCTGACTTACGAGAGTTGAGAAATCTGAAGGAACACTTCTGGAGAAGACATTCACTCCTGGAAGAAAGAGATGTGTGAGTATAACTGTCCTCTCAAACTGACCAACCTGCCTCCAACTCGTAACACTGAATGAAGTCTCTGAGAATGTGGTCCCTGGAAGCCATTTAATGATTACGAACTAGAGGATAAAAAGGAAATGTATTGTGTGTGTCTAGGCCACAACCCTCTTTCTAGAACTTCTCTGTACACAAGGATGAACCTCCATCTGTAGATTTACAGGACATGTTCTGATCCACAGTTGACTGGAACTCTGACTCAAGCTGTAGCAATCAGATTCTCCCCCACAGGAATTAGGAAATGGAATTGAGAAATTCCTGCCAGTCTGGGCTGAACACCAAAATGGAACTGTAAATGCAGAGTTTGATGTTGAGGTTGCCAATTCAGTAAAAGTGGATTAGCAGAGAGAAAAAAAAAAAAGATTGAAAGAGATGTGCAAATATTTACCCTGCTCTACTTTTGCCATAGTGTTTATTTTCTTCTAACATAATATATGGTTTATTCAACATTACACTTACTGCTTATTGTTTGTCTCCTACAACAGAAACTTAGTTCCGAGTCTGTCAGAACTTTCCCCCCCCCCCCACTGAGATGTACCAACTGTTAAGGTAATTCTTGGCATATAGATGGTATCCAACTTTTAAATAAATTTCAAATTTGGTTCATTCCAAAACAACAGATTCACTCCATGTAGTATGTAATCTTGTTGTAGATTTATTGACCATTTGTTGCACAACCTAAAAAATTCAAAATTATTTGAGTCTTAAAAGTTTCAATAAAGAAAAAATCATGACCACAAATGGAATGGAGCAATATGATAAGTTTAGAATTGACTAGAAATTTACAAGTCATGAAGTCAACTAAATTCCAAAATGGGACATTCAGATTTACACATAATGGGCAAAACAAATGGAAAATGTCAGGTTAAAAATAATTGCAGTGTCTGTCCAATGTTAAATTATTCTTTAGAACATATCAAAAGTCAAACATGTCATTAGTGACTTTGTGGCTTTGAGTATTATTTAATTTGAAAGTGAAATTTGTTGAAGTAGCCATAGAGACAATATTGGTGAGAACATCAAAAACCTTTACTATTTCCCATAATGTATTTGTCACTTGTGATTCAGCCATTCTGGGTCCTTTTGGACCTAATCAGAATGACAATTACATAGATGATAGATAGATAGATAGATGATAGATAGATAGATAGATAGATAGATAGATAGATAGATAGATGATAGATAGACAAATATCTTGCCATATTTCTTCATTTGATTATGTTAAATATGCCCCCATAATCTCTTATTATTAAACTCTTCTGGCTGGAATGTTAATATTTGATCTCTGAATGTTTAAGGAAAGAGTATACATATAGCATGATAAATCAGCTCATGGCAGGTCTGCTACTAAATAGCTGTGGGAATTTTGATAAGTCACTAAACATCAAAAACAGTACCATGAAGTCGTATTTTGTGGAAATGTATGTGCTTTTGGTAGGCTTCACAAAACAGTTGTATGTTATATTTCTTTTTAGCCTTTTCAATGTCAGAGTCAATTCTGAGGAAGCAGATGTTCTTGCCAAATGACAATTTAACGTAACAGACCATAAAAACACTAGACAAATGCTTTATAGCTTATTCAAAGCTTTCCCATAGATGTCCGTACTTAATCCAAACAACAAACCAGTGAGAAATAGGAAAATTACTTCTATTAGCCCATTACAAAGTTAAGGAAATGGAGGCTAATAAGCTTATAAAGCTCAAGTAGTCTGCACAAATTTACGGCATGTAATATACTCAAAAAATATCGCAACTGTCAAAGAATGCAACTCTCTCCCAATGCAGCAGCTTCAATTAGCAGGAACTTAATTCCCGTTGGTTCCACTCACCGTCATGCTCTTCTCTCCCCTCTCTGAAAGTCAACAGAGCAGGCAGAGCAATTTCCCTAAAGCATTTATTATGTCACTTCCTAACTTAAGACTCTTTAATAGGTTGCTATTGAAGCTAGAATACTAATTGGAACAACCAACTCCTCTCCATATGGCCTTCCGCTACATGCCTGCCAATCCTCCTTTTTCTCTCTGTTCTTGTCTCTCTTCCCGTCATTCACTGCACTTTATCTTAATTTCTGCCCCTCCAACAAGTTGTCTCTCTCAGAATCCTCTTCCACCAAATCTTTTCATGGCTACCTCTTTTTAAACATTTAATTCTCAGTAGAAATATCACTTCAACATAGGGTCTTCTATGACTCCCTTGCCCAAGCAGCTATTCCCAGTGGCTATCACATTACCTTGTTTGGTTTCTGTATTGAATCTATCTGCATCTAAGATATCTTATTTTGTAAATTAGATATTTTGTAAATTAGATATTAATATTGCAACCCCCAAGCCCCCAATGTGAAGTTCATAACTTGATGCTATTCTTTCTTATTCTCTACTATATTTTTACTATTTAGGATGTAGAATAAGTGACCAATGAATGTGAGTTACTAATGAAAATAAAAGCACCACCAACCTCTCTTAATCTTGTTTACCATCTACATGTTAATCTATGTATTTCATGTCATTTCATTCTCTCTGGTTTCCACACACCATTCACTGCTCTACTCAACCCAGTCTGGCTTCTGCCCATATCACACTGCTGGTCTCCCCCTGAGGTCACAAACAGCATTGCATCTTCATCTCTGACACGTCTGTGGCAGTTTACACAGTTTGCTACTCCTTCGTTTACACAACCCCCCCCCTTGGATTTTCACAATACACGTGTATGATTTTCCTTCTGTGAACATATGCCATCTCCTTTTTCTAGACAGTTCCCTTCAAACCTCCAAATGTCTTCCAAATGCCTCTGAAATCTCCCAAGGTCCTTTTGGTGACTATCCTTGTTTCTTCTCCTATGTTCCAAGTGCTCATCATACATGAAGCCATCATTTTACTAATTATTTGTCTGTCTCATTCTCCTCTGGAATCTACACTGCTTAAGGGCAGGGAGATTCTCTGCTAATTGTGTAACCTTGGTGCCCAGTGTTTGACTCCAAATTGTGGAAGTAAATATGTATCTCTTAGATAAGTAAAAACATGATGATGCTATTATATAAAAGGGTGGAAATCCTCAAAGAGTTTTTGGATGACATTTTACAGACTCAGTTTATAATATAGGACAACTTGGAACTTCAGGTAATATGGGTCAGCCCAAAGCCGACAGTAGGAAAGACCAAAGTGTCCATAGAAGGGATACAGCAAAATCAAAGTCCTTTACTACAGACGGTTCATGGTGCTATCCTTAGGTAGTGCTCTTTCTAGTTTGTATAAATAGATACAGTATCACTGAGAAAAACACTCTGGAGGTCCTCCTTTGATGACATTATAAATGTGATATATTAATTGAGTGAAAAAGAAAATCCTCAAATGAGCATCCAATCAATAAGGATTGTCAGAACATAGCTGTAAAAACAGGGGTAGGATTTCCTAACTTGTTAATAACAAGAACTTCTTATTGAATTAAAACAGAGATTTCTCTAGTTGACTTTGATTTAAAAAAGGATGCTTCTTTTGGTGCTAGTTGGCTTTCTGTGGAAAATAACATCAAGTAGAACATCAGGGCAAGTTCTGGAATCCATCTTCCTTATAGTGGATTAACACAGCAGTGGAAATCACTGACAACCAGACAGAGGATGTTGTCAAATAGGGATTTCATACGTAAGTAATGGGAAAATGAAATAGCACAATCTTTAGAAAGTATTGGCATTTATTATCAAGAATCTTAAAATTTTTACTATCTTTGTGACAATGATTTCATTCATGGGAGTCACCAAAAGGAAGTAAAACAGCAACAGTGATAAAATATTACACCTGAAAGTATTTATTACAGTATTATTTATAGCTACAACTGGGCAGAAAAACCTAGTCTATAGCATGAGCGATACTTGTGCTTCAAATAAAATGTAGACGTTTCCCTTTGCAATGGTAACAACCAATTGAGAATTATTATGATAGTACCAGATAATTAACTAATGGGATATTATGCAACAATTGCAAGTATTTCCAAAGATCATAAAAGAATATGAGATTTATTCTATTTGGAAAAAATTTTTAAATCATACGAAAACAGCAGCAACAAAAAACTACATAAACTGTGTGATTCTAGGTTTATCAAAATTAATATGAAGAAAAAACTAATAAAACAACAAAGATGGTACCAAGTAAAATGATAATAGGAATATGACCATTTTTTCTCTCTGACTTTCTATGTTTTAGTATTTTTACTAATGAATATTGTTGCTTACTTAAAGGAAAAAAAGTAACATACTTTAAAGAAAGATTGTAGGTCACCCACTTGCACAGAAATTGTGTTGGAAAAGAAAGAACTCAGCCAGCTGTTATATTCATTGGCATAAAAATTTAGTTTGATTTAACCCATTACTAATTTCTCAATGAATCCTTAGAGGGGAAAGAAACATAGATAACAGAAATACATGCATTTTCCCATTAGCGTGTCTAAAAAATACTCTCTTAAATATTGCAGATGTGTGACAATTTGTAAAAGTTTATTAGATAATTGTATTCTTAAAAATATACAATTTTTTAGGAAAATGGATTGGGAAGGATGATAAGAAGTATGGCTTGTAAGAGAAGAACGACAAAGGAAGAGCTGAAGAAAGGTAGACGGAAGGAAAAAGGAAAAAAGAAAGGAAGAAGATGCTTCGGGCTCAAATCTTGATATATAATACAGAGACTGTATAGTTATATAAATCACATTTTCTCCATGTACTTTATCATTCCTGGCACATGTGCATTACTCAGAATTTCAGATATGAATCGATAGATTGTATCATGAAGAACAAAGGTTTATTGCTTCCTAATGCCTTGAGCTTTTAAACACTTCTCCAATCATCTCAATTTTGTTTTTACCTTCCATTTGTAAGTGTTATTATCATATTCCTGCAGAAGAGAGAATTGTTTTGATGATGTTACAGATATATCCTATGGTAATATGAGTAACATGTATTGACAGGGAACTTGGATTTTCTCCTCAGAGGGTGCAGTTTTCTTTAAGAAATCCACACAATTGAAGTGAAATTTACTTTCCTAGAAGCAAATCATGGTAAGCACAGCTATCTCAAGTAACTACTATCTTAAAATTTAAGATTTAAAATTTAGTGTCATTCTAAAGCCTGAGACTTGTGGTCATCTGCACAGAAACGTATTTTTCGTAGCTATGATATTGTGGCAAAAAATCACTGGGATTTGAGAAAACCTGAGTTCTAATTCCAATCCTGTCCCTAAAATGAGTGGTGGGCCCTTGAGAAATGACTTCACTTCTGAGAAAGGAAGCTCGTCAAACATTGTTGAAATTTGATGATTAGAACCAGTGTCAAAATGAGTACGTGGTGTAAGAGTCAATGGCAGCGTTAAAAAAAATCTATATAATACAAATTTATATCTAAAACTGCAACCAAGATATGATGATATCTGGCATAAATTCTAAAAGAAAAATCTCCACATAATGGGAAGAAACCATAGAAGATCTTCACTATGGGTTGTTAATGATAGGAATTGTCATATCCCTATGGTGGGTTTAACAGTGTTTATTTTCAAAACTCATATAACTTTGTTGGCATAAGCTTGTCTAGATCCTGCAAATCTCTTAAATATACTGTAATATAAACTACTATAATAATTTGTATTTAAATTTTGACATAGAGTCATTGCAATCTTAGAATATGTGTTACCGTGTAACCTGCTATTTGAGAACTCAATGACTAAGCACTTTGCTTCTTTTATCAACTGTTTTGATCTGTAATTGCTTGAACAAACTGCAACTGAATGCTTATTATATTGGATAAAAATATGATCAAAGGTAGTTATTAAAATCTTAGATATTTGAGATAGAAGGAGCTTACAAGTTAATCTAATTTTTTATCTTGCAATAGAATAATGGAGAACCCGAGGGGTTCACTGATCCACCCACAGCTGCACAACTAATAAAATAACACAGCCAAAAATATAGCTAAGTTTTCCAGTTGTTAGGGTTCTGCCTGCTAGTCTTGGCAAATTTTAACTACTCTAGGCTCTTCTCTATGTATTATTGGTATTTTATTTGAAAAAAAAAGGTGATTATATTTATGATCCATAATTTTTCTCATCTATTGGATTAACTTTAATCAGAATCTTATTTGAAACATTTGAAGTCTATCATCTTAAGCTGTGGTATGATACTACATCAAAGGAAGTGACATTTATGTTCATCTTGGCTACCCTTATCCTCTTCACATGGAAAGTAGTAAAATTATAATTGTTAGAGTTATTTTGAGGATTTTTTTCTACTTTTTATTTTTATTTCTATTGATCAACATAATAGATTATATTCCTACTTAGTATAATGCTGGTTTTTACTTATGTAGCCCATTAGGTTTATTTCCATTTCTACCATCTAGTATTTCCAGGTCCAATTTTGGTCACAATGGTAAATAATCCACCTGTGTTCATTTTCAAATATCATCATCCCCAAATCACTCAAAATAGCATTAGCATCACACAGGGAGATTAATATAATTTTGTTTTCATGCAGGATGTATTATGGATTTCTTCTAAAGCACCTCAAATATAAAATTCAGGGAAGGATAAAATGTTTATTAGCCAACAAAAGGAACATTTGCAAATGGCAGCCCCATCAATATTCTTAGTATAAGGAAGAAAAAAAATGTTATTTCAAAAAAAAAAATCCATACCTAACAAATGGAAAGAAACATTCTAAAACTAATGTTCTCAGTCAAAATTCTTATCCATTTTTAAGAGTTTCTTTGTTGTATTACAATTTTAAAATAAATTTAATTTGCTAACCTTTGGATGCAAGAAAGTACTCTTTTACATTTAGTTCCAGCATAGCTAACTTACAGTGTTATATTAGGTTTAGGTGTACAATATAGTGATTCAACAATTCTATACATTACACAGTACTCATCAAGATAAGTGTAATCTTAATCCCCTTCACAAAAGAAGTACTTCTTATGGATAGGGTCACATGTTTATAATATTTCAAATTTAGCATTGAAAAATAATATTCGATGTGTATGAGTAAAACTCCTATATCATTAAAAACGACTTTTTAAAAAAAGTCAAACTCTTAAATCGGTGCCCTTTCTCCTGATGTATTTAGTAAAAGAGTGCCCTCTTGTGATTTCTGAAACCTTATCCAAAGCAGCAAGATCTACGAATACTGGGGACATTTTTAATTAAAAAAACAAAACAAAGCTATCTTTCTTAAGATACAATCAACATTTTTTTTTGCACATGAAACTAATTTTAAATTTAAATTTATTTTACTGGAAATAGAATAAAGTGCTTAATGGGGATTGATTAGAAAGTGGTTTTAAGAAAACCACTGAACAGTCTAGGACTCCAGCTAATGGAATGCATATACTGCCGCTGTTTTCCATTTTTATGCCCATGTAGGAGGCTCTCTACAGACAGAACACTGTTTCCAGAGAATAAAGCTGCTGAGCTTACACTGATTGGAATTTTCCTGACAGTGTGGCATAATTTTGATGTGTTCCGGGCTTGTTTTTCATTATGACCCTAAGGACACAATAGAAAGGCCATATGTTCCTCACAGTCCTCAGTGTGACTTCCAGTGATGTCAATGGGGAGTTGTTTGTGTAGATCACAAGAACAGCAAAGCTCACATTGGGACTGATAATGGCATGACCTTGGGAACTTTTGATCATGCAGATCTGAGTCACTGGAGAACATCCCGATGTGGCATTAAACTGAACGTGTTACCAATGAGATATTAAGAAATTAAGTTAATGGAAGACTAGGGATTTTCTGCAAAATTACTGAACTATGCTTACCAGTGTTTATACTCAGTCAATAATTTATGAACAATGCAGCTAATGAAAGTTACACAGTACCATGTGTTTTTTTTTTTAAGAAGGGCAAAAAGAATTCATATGTAATAAAAATAGTTTGCTCTGAAGTAACTTTTGACTCTGCACACTGACATCCACTTCTACCAAGGGAAAAAAGTTCCCTCTCAATTTACCACTAAAAAATAATATTGAAGGACAGGAATATGGCTTGGGGAAATAAAAAAGTGATCAATAAAACAGGGAAGCAGCAAAGAACGAGTCTCTTCAGTCAAAGGTGATTTGTCGGAAGTGGACCAACTTCTGTAGGCTAATTGTAATAAACACTAGAAATATAAACTATATCAATGGTAAATATCCTTCAAACTATCCAGATTTCACTGCCATCAAAATATAAAGTACTTGTAAGTGGGGCGCCTGGGTGGCTCAGTCAGTTAAGCATCTGCCTTCAGCTCAGGTCATGGTCTCAGGGTCCTGGGATGGATCTCTACTTTGGGCTCCTTGCCCAGTGGGGAACCTGCTTCTCCCTCACCTTCTGCTGCTCCCCCTACTTGTGCTCTCTCTCTCTCTTTCTCCCTGTCTTGCTCTGTCAAATAAATAAATAAAATACTTTAAAAAAATAAAGCACTTGTAAGGGAACACACAACAAGAAATCTGTTTCCCATAAACATTTCTCTCGACTAGTTTCTCAACTAGGGTGGGGGTAATTTTACAGATAGGGAACATTTGACAGTGTCTGGAGACATTTTGGTTACCACAAATGGGGTGAGGGTGCTCCTGGCATCTAATGGGTAGAGGCCAGAGATGCTGTTAAATCTAGAATACATAGACCAGCCCCAAATAACAAAGGTTTATACAGTGGAAATAGTGCCGAGGTGGGGAACTTTCTCTAGACCTAGAATTTTAGATTTAACTGACCTATGAAGGTTTTCTTAGCTAGCTTTTGTATGCCACTTCTCATAATTTTTCATTTGAGAACACACTGAGGTTGAATGTGGTAGGAAGAATCTTGCTTTACAGATACTACCATTCCTCTTTCACTTAAAAACAAAAAACAAAAACAAAAACCTACCCATTTGTCAAAACTTCTAGAGCAGTGATTTTTAAAAAGTTATGTGTGAAGAAAAATTACAAATGGATGTATAGACTCCTAGGCTTTATCACTCTTTTCCTACACCATCTGGATTTGCCAATCCCAGGTTCATATATGTGGGGTGGGGTTCAGAAATTTATATTTAAGGAAGATACTTAGGGATGACCACATGAAGTTACAGACTATATTTTGAAAAATTCTACTCAAGATTTCTCTAAAGATGTCTATCAGTAAGGAATATTTTACTCCTTTATCTTAATGCAATTTTATTTTACTAATTCAAATGCTAAGTACGAGTTTCACTTGTTTAACTTGACTTATAAGTTATTTTAACTTATTTTCTTCTTTCTGTCCCTCACAGAGCTGAGACTATGAACCAGTTTTACCTTCAGTAAGGAAAGTATATAAAAGAGCAAGGAGATAAAAACAGATGAAAAAAGAATGGGTATCTCATTATATGTGAACAAATAGAGTAATTTGTTTCTGTGATGTGTTTTTAGTGGTCAAAGTGTGTAAAGGTTTGGAGAAAAGTACAAAAGAACCTTGGACATCATAGAGCAGGAACTAACTGTGAATACCTTCTAACAGGTACAGAGAATTTTACGACGTTTATTAATTGGCCATTAATTTTTCATATTCTTAGTTTTGTGAAAAATGAAATTACAAAAAGTACTTGCAAACCTCTAAGGAATAAGTCGTATCTTGGTATTTCTTAGGACAAGCTGAGGAAAGGATCATTAACATACTCCTAACTGTGATTTATCAATTTCATTCAGACTCCAAGCATACAACTCAAATTTCATAAATATGTCAAAGATACAATGATATTAGAAATAAACACTAGCACAGCCAAGTTCCAATGTGGGGAGAAAGTCACTACCTAACTGATGAGAACAATTGACCCACAGTATTCTCTCAATTGAATCAAGCTTTACAGATAAACAGTAAAGAAACCATTTAGAGATTTGGACTAATCAGCATAATAAATCTTGAAACAATGCCATTACAAAGGAATTTAGCCTTCACAGCTTACTATATAATTTAAGACTCCATCTGACAGATGTATTAAACTAAACCAAAAGGTAAATCCTTAGAATTCTAATTAATTTACAGGAAAACTACTATTAAGTCTACCCATTTTGTTAACAGATTTTTTAAAAGAAGCCTTTTATACTATGCTTAGAAAGCATAGTCACTGCAAAATAAAAACTAAATTCTTTGCAGGCAGGAATTTGGGTTACATGACTTTAGCATTCTAAAATATATAGTCATCAAACCATTATGCAATTATACTACATTGGGCTAAACAAGTTTTCCTGGCTATAAATGAAAATTTCCCTTACCCCAAATTAAAACCAGTAGCATGGCCTTTAAATGTTCTTCCCCAGATTATACTCCACTTACTCAACGACTCTCTGTTAGCATTGTCTAAATACTAGTTTCACTGCTCTCTATAAATCCAGCACAAAGAATAGGAAAGAAAAAGCTGACAAAGGACTGAGACTTAAAGAATGAAAGCAACAGCTTTTAGTCTTCCATTTCACTTTCCAATCTGCATATGGTAAACTTTTATGTTGTTGAAGAATTTCAATTTCTTTACTAATTGAAGAATTTTAGGGGCACCTGTCCGGTAAGTGTCTGCCTTTGGCTCAGGTCATGATCTCAGGGTCTGCTCAGCAGGGAGTGCTTCTCCCTCGTCCTCTGCCTGCCACTCCCCATGCTTGTACTCTCTGTCAAATAAATGAATAAAATCTTTAAAAAATTGAAGAATTTTGCATGAATATGCTTCAGAAAACTACTGTGATGATTAATTTTATATGTCAGTCTGGCTGGGCTATAATGCCTAAACATGTGGCCAAACTTTATTCTGGATGTTTCTGTAAGGATGTTTTTGGGAGATTAACGTTTAAATCTGTGTATTTTGAGCGATTCAAATTGCTTTCCATATGCAGGTGGGCCTCATCTCATTACCTGAAGGCCTGAATTAAACAAAAAACTGATCTCCCCTGAACAAGACAGAATTCTGCCAGCAGACAGCCTGCAGGCTTGAACCACAACACCAGCTCTTAGGTCTCCAGCCTGCCAGCCCACCCTGCAGATGCTGGACTTGCCAGCCTTCATAAGTGCATGAACTGATTCCATAAAACAATTCTTTCTCTATACATACACATCCTATTGATTCTGTTTCTCTGGAGAACCCTGACTAATACAAGGAGATTTTAATTTTAAAACACATACATTATCTAAAAAAGTATAAGTTGCTCCTATTTTTGTGTCTTATTTGGCTTTAAAATATACTGAAATGATACACATATGGAAAAAAAGTAGGAAAATGTGAATCCACAGCATAATGAATTATATCAAAGAGAATGTCCATGTAATCACTAACTACATCAAGAACTTAAACATTCTAGTATACAAGAAGTCTCCTTCCTGTCCTCCTCACCCAACTACTACTCTCTCTCTCTTCCTTAAATTTAAAAATTTTTAACACTATGATTAGTTTTGCCTTTTTGAAAATCCTAAGTAAATGCAAGTATACATGTTTATATATATTTATATATATGTTGCTTGTACAGCTCTGGCTCTATACGTCCAACCATATATTGTGAGAGTTACCCATGTTGGTGGGTTTAAGGTAAGATTATTCATTTTCATTGCTGAAGCATTCCACTGTGTAAATAAATCATTAATTTGTCTACTCTATTGTTGACAGACATTTAGTTTTTTCCTAGGTTTTGGCTATTCCCAAATTATACATGTATAACATTTATATATGCATTTATAGATGTATATATACATATATATGCATTTCTGTTAAATACATAGCTATAGGTGGGATTTCTGCACCATTATATTCAACATTATTAGATAATGCCAGTAGGGTTTCCAGTGTGGGAGTAGCAATTTAAACTATTCAGCAGCTATATTTAAGAAACCCATTTTTCCATACCCATACCAATACTTGTTATTGTCATTCTTTTTAAATTTAGTCATTCTGGTGAATGTATAAGTTGGATCTCATTTTTAGTTGACCTCCCTTTTAATTTGCATTTTGCTGTTGTTAATACAAGGAGAGTATCGGCGCTCCTGGGTGGCACAGCGGTTAAGCCTCTGCCTTCGGCTCAGGGCGTGATCCCGGCGTTATGGGATTGAGCCCCACATCAGGCTCCTCCACTAGGAGCCTGCTTCTTCCTCTCCCACTCCCCCTGCTTGTGTTCCCTCTCTCCCTGGCTGTCTCTATCTCTGTCGAATAAATAAATAAAATCTTTAAAAAAAAAAAAACAAGGAGAGTACCTTTTTATATTTGTATTGACTATTTGCATGCTGTCTTATAATATGACTGTTTCAGTTTTGAGCATTTATCTATTTAATTTTCTGCTTCTTTTTTCTAGTAGGAATTCTTTTCCAATCCTTAAACTTTTATTTCATTTTATTACCCAATTCATTGGCATCTTCGCTATTTTCTAATCTCAAATAATACCTTTTTTTGGTAGCATAATAGTTTATTGCAGAAAAGTAACAATGATTCAAAGTTAGTAAATATATAAATTTTAGTCACCATATACATAGGTTGAAGAAGAAAAGCCACATGATCAGATAAGTACATATGAAAAGGTTTTTTTGATAAAATTAAATATAAATTCCTAATTTTTAAAAATATGCATTAAGTAGGGGGGGGAGGTTAAGATGGCGGAGGAGTAGGGGACCCCTTTTTCAGCCGGTCCCCTGAGTTGAGGGATAGGTACCAGACCAGCAGGAATATCCACGGAATCAGCCTGAGACGCAGGAAGATACATCTGGATCTCTACAAATGAACATCTCCAGCGCTGAGTAT
>NC_048222.1:90422334-90422492 GCF_002007445.2 Ailuropoda melanoleuca | reverse complement strand
CCGGGAGCTCCGGGAGCATCCGCGGGGCTGCTGGCGGCTGGAGGGCCACCTGCACGGGGGAGCAGGCGGACTCGCGGTCAGCACCCATGAGACACGAGACTGAGACGGGGAGCTCTGGGAGCCCGCGCGGGGCGGCTGGTGGCTGGCGGCTGGCGGGG
>NC_048222.1:90402697-90422234 GCF_002007445.2 Ailuropoda melanoleuca | reverse complement strand
AACAGATGACTGGATTAAGAAGCTGTGGTCCATATATACAATGGAATATTACTCAGCTATCAGAAAGTACGGATTCTCAACATTTGCTGCAACATGGACAGCACTTGAGGAGATAATGCTAAGTGAAATAAGTCAAGCAGAGAAAGACAATTATCATATGATTTCTCTCATCTATGGAACATAAGAACTAGGAGGATCGGTAGGGGAAGAAATGGATAAAGAAAAGGGGGTAATCAGAAGGGGGAATGAAACATGAGAGACTATGGACTATGAGAAACAAACTGAAGACTTCAGAGGGGAGGGGGTGGGGGAAGGGGATAGACTGGTGATGGGTAGTAAGGAGGGCACGTATTGCATGGTGCACTGGGTGTTATACGCAACTAATGAAGCATCAAACTTTACATCAGAATCAGGGGATGTACTGTATGGTGATTAACATAATATAATAAAATAAAATTAATTAAAAAATATGCATTAAGTAGGAAAAGAGGATAGTTCATTTGCATGATAAAGCCATATACATAACTCAAAAACATTCTTAATCTAAAAATTATGCTTTGTCATTAATATCAGGTATAAGACAGTAAGTTTCATCTCTGTTACATTTTTTCAAGTTTTCATTTAAACTCCAGTTAGTTAACATCCAGTGTAATATAAGTTTCAGGTATAGAATTTAGTGATTCAACACTTAATGCAACACCCAGCGCTCATCACAAGTGCCTTCCTTAATACCATCACCTGTTTAACACATCCCTCTGCCACCTCCCCTCTGACAAAGGAGCAGCTTGTTCTCTACAGTTGAATCTGTTTCTTGGTTTTCCTCTCTTTTTTTTCACCTATGTTTATCTGCTTTGTTTCTTAAATTCAACATATGAGTGAAATTATATGTATGTGTCCTTTTGAATCAGTATTTTTGTATCCTTTGGGTAAATACATAATAGTGCAAATGCTGGATCATAGGGTAGTTCTATTTTTAACTTTTTTAAGGAACCTCCATGTTGTTTCCTGGAATGCCTGCACCAGTTTGAATTCCCACCAACAGTATAAGAGGATTCCCCTTTCTCCCTATCCTCACCAACACTGCTGTTTTCTGTGTTCTTCAATTTAGCCATTCTGACTAGTGTGAGGTGATATCTCATTGTAGTTTTTTTTTTTTTTTGTATTTCCCTGATGATGAGTGATGTTGAGTATCTTTTCATGTGTCTGTTAGCCATCTGTTTTTCTTCTTTAGAAAAAAATGTCTATTCATGTCTTCTGCCTATTTTTAAATTGGATTATTTGTTTTTTGGGTGTTGAGCTTGATAAGTTCTTTATATATTTTGGATACTAACCCTTTAACAGAGAAGTTATTTGCATGTATCTTCTCCCATTAAGTTGCCTTTTAGTTTTGTTGACTATTTCCTTCACTGTGCAGAAGCTCTTTATTTAGATGAAGTCCCACTACTTTATTTTTGGTTTTGTTTTTCTAGCCTCAGGAGACCTATCTAGCAAGGAATTGCTATGCCCAGTGTAAAAGAGGTTACTGCCTGTGTTCTTTTCTAGGATTTTGATGGTTTCCTTTTCACATTTAGGTCTTTAATCCATTCAAATAATACTTTTGAAACTTCACTCTTCAGTATGTTTTGCTGCAAATATTTTGTCAATATCACTTAGACATTAAGGAAGTTTGTGTCATGTGTCCGGAACTGGAGGGTATTATGTTAAGTGAAATAAGTCAATCAGAGAAACAATTATCACTATGGTTTCACTCATATGTTGGAAATAACGAATAGTGCAGAGGACAATAGGGTGGGGGGTACTGATTGGGAACAAATCAGAGAGGGAGACAAACCATATGAGAGTCTTGACTCTGGGAAACAAACTGAAAGTTAGGGAAAGGGGGGGTTGGGTATGAGGTAACTGGGTGATGGGCATTAAGGAGGGCATGTGATAATGATGAGCACTGGATGAGTTCAGGATGCTAACCTGATGAATCACTGACCATTATCAATGATGTACTATACCTTGGCTAATTGAATTTAAATAAAAAAATAATAAAATAATTCAAAAAAAAGTTTGCTTCACCTATATGAGTTTTTATCAATTGATTTTGAGGCTTGATGCATTTATAGTGATGATTATGTGTTTTTTCTGTTTTATTCAGCTGAAATACAATAACTAAGTTTTTTTCATTTTAAAGTCAACTTTGCATTTCTAGATTAAACCTATTTAATTGTGAACTATTAGCCTTTTTTTTTAATTCATGAGATTTGACTTGGTAATATTTTAATTTGAAAATGTTTGCTTCTATGTTTATGACAAAAATCATAATTTTCTAGTTTGGTCTGTTACTGTCCTCAGGTTTTGATCTCAAGGTTATGATTTAAAGAAAAAAAGCTGAGATAGTCTTCCCTTTTTTCTAGTCCCTGGAAGAGTTTATATAAAATATGCATTATTTCTTCCTTAATCATCTGAGCCACCCAGGCACCCAATAAGTAAAACCTTAAAAAAAAATAAATGCCTTAAAAAAAAAGAATTAATTTCCATATTTCTAAACCTGAGAATTACTTTAGTACTTTTATTTTTAATTTCTAACATAAAACCATTGCTGTCAGGTAATATATATAACCTAAAACCTTTGACTTTTTTTTTCAGTTGCTTAACATGCAAATGGTAATTAAAAAATATACGTGTATTGGAAAAGGATGTTTTTTTGCAGTTCTTCTCTACATACCTATGCATATGTTATTTAGGAAAAGTTTATGTTGTTCATATATTTATATTCTTACTAGCTTACCTGTATTATCTGTTATTGAGAGATGTTTGTTAAAATCTTGCAATAAGATTGTCAAATTTTATATTTATTTTAGTTTTGTCAATTTTTACTTCTTTGTATTTTAGGGTATATAAAAGTAAAATTGTTAAATTGTCTTGGTAGATTGAAACACATAGCACTGAAAAGATTCTCTTTATCTGTAGTAATATTTCTCACATTAATATTCACTCTTTTTTTTTAAAGATTTTATTTATTTATTTGATAGAGATAGAGATAGCCAGCGAGAGAGGGAACACAAGCAGGGGCAGTGGGAGAGGAAGAAGCAGGCTCATAGCAGAGGAGCCTGATGTGGGGCTCGATCCCAGAACGCCGGGATCACGCCCTGAGCCGAAGGCAGACGCTTAACTGCTGTGCCACCCAGGCCCCCCTATTCACTTTTTCTAATTGTATAATCAAATCAACTTTGCTTGGGTTAGTGTTTCCATCATAGCTTGTCATATATTTCATATTTTTTCAAGTTCTTCCTTTTTTGTTTCCTTGTATTTTATTTGTGTTACCCATTTTTATTGTTCAATATATTTATTTTTTTGGGGGAGGAGGGGCAGAGGGAGATGGGGAGAGAGAATCTCAAGCAAACTCCCCACTGAGCATGGAGCCTGACATGGGGCTCAATGACCCTGAGATCATGACCTACCTGAGCTGAAATCAAGAGTTGGACAATTAACCAAGCCACCCAGGCGCCCTTGTATCACCCGTCTTTCTAATCTAGTCAGACAACTTTTGTCACAAAATTATAGCATTTACTTCATACATTTAATATGATTTCTGATATATTTGTACTTAAGTATTTGATTTCTATTACTTTTTCTTTGCCTTATTTCTTTTAGATTGAGTATTTTTATCATTCTATCTTTATACCTACTAAGCTTAGCAATTAAATGTGTTTCTTTAATACCTCATGTAGTGATTACAGTATGCATCCCTGAGTTATCAAAGATTAACATAAACCAACACTTTTTTTTAAATATTTTATTTATTTATTTGACAGAGATAGAGACAGCCAGCGAGAGAGGGAACACAAGCAGGGGGAGTGGGAGAGGAAGAAGCAGGCTCATAGCAGAGGAGCCTGATATGGGGCTCGATCCCATAACACCGGGATCACGCCCTGAGCCAAAGGCAGACACTTATCCGCTGTGCCACCCAGGCGCCCCTAAACCAACACTTTTACCTCTTTCTCTGCCTTACCTCTCTCTTACCTCTAGACCTACTCTGTCCAATATGGTAGACATCGGCCCCACACTGTTATGTAAATTTTAAGTTGAATTTACTAAAATTAAAGAAAAAAGAGAGATATGATGAGTTCAAAGTCTAAAATATTTACTATTTTGTCCTTTACAGAAATAGTTTGCTGACTCCTGGCATAGGCAAAAGCATAGATAGGTAGATCAATGAAACTAAATAGAGAATTCAGAAATAGAATCACATATGTTTGCCAGCAAAGGTGCAAAGGGAATTCAATGCTTAAAGGGAAATTTTTTTTCAGCATATAGTGCTATACCAACTGGATAGCCATATGTAAAAAATGAACTTCAGTACAAACCATACCATATATAAATTTTAAATCAAATTGCACCATAGACCTAAATGTTAAACCCAAAATTATAAAACTTCTGGAATAAAATACAGGTATAAACCTTTGTGACTTTGGCTTAGGGAAATACTGCTGAGATAAAATATCAAAGGCATAATCCATAACCAAAAAAATTGCAAGTTGGACTTCAAAACATATTGTTAAGAGAACAAGGAGGTAAAACACAGAGTGCAAGAAAAGATTTGTAAGTCACATATATGATGAAAGACATTTCTCAAATCCATAAAAAATATCAATACTGAATAACAGGAATAATAAACAACTAAAAATAGACAAAAGATTTTTAAAAAATGTGTCAACAACGATGTGCACGTGAACAAATGAGCACATGTAAAGAGACTCAACATCATTATTCATCAGAGAAATACAGATTGAAACCCAATAAGGTAACCATACACCATAAAGAATGTCTACAGAATTTTTTTTAAATCTGGCCATAATAAACGCTGGTGAGAATGCAGTGTAACTGAACTCACATATCATGCTGATAGGAGTGAAAAGTTGAAGAGTGCTTTGGAGTACACTTTACCTACAGTTACTTAGCAATCACTGATGCAAAGTGATCAGAAAATCAACAGTCATAGAATTAATTCTTTCCTATTGCTGCTATTGCTTTAGTAAGCAAGTAGAGCATTATGATTTAAAAGTGTTAAGTATAGGGGTGCCTGGGTGGCTCAGTCCTTAAACATCTGCCTTCGGCTCAGGCCGTGACCCCTGCATTCTGGGATCAAGCCCTGCATCAGGCTCCTAGGCTGGGATCCTGCTTCTTCTTCTCCCACTCCCCCTGCTTGTGTTCCCTCTCTCACTGCCTGTCTCTCTCTCTGTGTCAAATAAATAAATAAAATCTTTAAAATAAAATAAAATAAATCAGAGTGTTAGGTATAGTCAAGAAAATGTCTATGTAGGTTGATATCAAATTCATTTTCATATGTATTAATATTTTAAATTGAATACTTGTTGGATTTAAGTCTGTGCTTCTCCTCGGCTGTGAGAATCAAAGAACATAGAACATTTCAAAATATAAATTGTTATGCAGAATATTTTTTAAGAAGTGGGTCAGCATACTTATCATTTGGATTTTTAAAAAATCAGGCAATCAACTAGTGCTACAACAGATTTAATATTTTTGTGTGTGTGTGGACAAACCTAGATTCTCCAGGACTTTTGAAATCAACACCTTCCAACAATCATGAAACCTCTCATGTGGTCTCCTCAGAGCTATAGAAAATATTGAGATGGCACCTCTAGGTTACTAAAGGAATTGCGTGGTCGGCCTTGTATCACTATAACTTCGCATTTCAGATTTTCTGCTGTTTAACTTCTAGAGGAAAGATTTGTGTTTTCTCTTTAAATTTAGACCTAGCCTCCTTCTGCGGCCCATGAAACATTTTATTTCTGAACTCAATTTTGAGTAAAAGACACATACCAGCATGTTGAATTTCATGTTTTCAAGGACATGACATTTTGGAAGTCTTGTTTATAGCGCACTCCAGGAGTTTTGTGAAATGTAGTGTTTCATTTCTGGGTCACTGGTTGAAATCGGGATCATTAGTGAGGTAACTGTTAAGGCCTACCTGAGAAAAATCCTTCAATCAAACACGTATTTATTGAATGGAAGAAAGGGGAGCACTGACACAGGTCACTGCCACCCAGCGAATGCTCATTGCTGCACCGCAGGCAGCAAACTTTTGCCGTCTCACTATGTCACCTGGATCATCTATCTGGCTTTTTTATATGTTGCAAATATTTTGTTTAAAATGCACCTTGAGTCTAATTTTCTTATGAAATTTATTCCTAAATGATTCCCTACCCACAATGAAAGTTTGAACGTAATAGAAATAACAGTAAATTTGGGAGAAATGGGAGCTGCAACAAGTAAGTATAATAATAGAACGCAGAAAACATTTATAATGTCAAGTTAACATTACTTGCTGAGGACTTTATGTGGGCAGCATTCATATCCTACACATGCACAGAGGAACGTGAAAGAGTAGTCATTACAATGTACATTGGAGAGTAATACTGACATGAAAAGACATTATATGCTTCTATGCATAAATATTTGGATATTGAAGATGATTTATATGGGTCTTAGAGTACCGGTGGCTTAGAGGTTAATGTTACATCAAGGACTGAAACACGTGGTTAGAATCAAGTTTCTATTTTACCCATTTTATTCAAAGGACAATTGGATTTTCTGTCACATGTACCTTATGTTCTCATAAAAAATATAAGACAGAGACTTAGAACCCCTACTTAATATTACTCTATTTCTCCAATAACCTAGTTATGGAAAAGGTTATATGGAGAAAAAAAAGCAATTGCTTTTTTATATACTAGCTAATGCTAGTATAGCATTAGCAAATGTATTCAAATCTGTTTGAGCCATTAGAAATAGTTTACTATCTACAGATAAAGAGGAAAACAATAGTTCTATGAGAATAGATTCCTCATGTTATTGTATGATAAACTAATATATACATAAATGTCCTACCTGTTTTACTGTATTAAGTAAGCAACACAATTCTAGAGAATATCCTGGACTGTAAACTGACATAAATTAATACAGTATGAATACTCAACTAAAAAATCTAAAATGTTAAAATAAATTTCCATTGAGGCATTTCTATTTTTGTTAAATATTTTTTTAACAGGAAAAATAACATTCTCAAAGATAATTTTAAAGCATTTACTAGAACCTCTGCATAGTTAGGTTGAATTTTTTTTCAAAGCAAGCTCATTTATGTCAACACTTGAGAATGATAGCTTAACAAAGTACTTTACATATTACTTTAAGGAAAGGTAAGGCAATCAATGTGGCAATTTTCCTTATCACATATCTCCCAATTAGCAGCTAGAATTTATTTACTAGATCATAAAATTTAAAAAAATTAAAAGCAAGTAGATTGATGCCAATCCCCAAATTAGAAATCATTTTATTTTAGGTTGCATTGGGCACTGAACATTTTATTATAGGTTTAAGCTCATTTTCAATTCTTCAGTGTTTTTTTGGTCAAAATAAAAATTTATCAAGTATATTAAATACCACACAGTGAAGGGTAAATTCTTGATTTATCTTTTTTTTTTTTTTTAATTTCTTTCAGAAGCTGTCTTTAGTTCTATAGTGAAAATGCACTATCTAGTGCCTCTGGCTGGTTCCTACTTTCTCCTCTTTGTGCTCCTGTTCTTGGTTCATTGATAAATAAATAAATATATTTCTATCACTCAAGTGATGTTTTTCTTAAAAATAAAAATTAGGAAATAAAAAGACTCTTCCCTGTGGTTATAAAGAATTAATCAACGGAAAAGAATTTCAGAACCATTACTTAGCAAGTCTTGAATTTTGCTTTCTGAAACTGCGACTGAAATAGTATTTTTTGCTAAATTCAATTAAAACATGAAAATCATTCAGATGTTGAATTTTACCACTATTATGCTGAAATACTTAGAAAATAAAGTCACCCAAATAAAGTAGACAGAGAATTCAATGAAGTGTCATAGAACAATTTCATAAACTAATATAAAATAAATTTACAGATAAGCAGTGATATGTAGGACAGAGCAAGAGGAAAAAAAAAAAAACCTAATGTAACCCTAACTGTCCTTTATTGCTTCATTTCAAAGAAGAAACATAACTTAGAAGAAAGTCTTTAAAATCCACAATTCTGAATGTTTTCTATTTACCTAGTGTTCTAGAATATCATGTTTGTTTGTTGTTTATTTAGTAAGCTCTATGCCCAACGTGGGGCTTGAACTCACAACCCTGAGATCAAGAGTAGCATACTCCACTAACTGAGCTAACCAGAGCTCCTAGAATTTATCATCTCTTTAAAAACAAATTTTACAAAACCAAGCTTCACAATTACACTTAACAAGAAATACAGAAATATGTATTTCTGTGGATGGGATTCTTGAAGACCATGAACACTCAGGAATCGTTCCCGAAGTTAGGAACATAACTGCTTTACTCACCTCTGGGTCATCTGCAACTCAACAGTTGTGTGAAAGAGGTGCATACCTCAGGTAACGGCTCACTCTTCGTGTATTTTCTAAGATTACCAAAAATTTTACTAAGTTAATATTCAAAAATGCTGGCTCCAGAGTATCAGAAATGAATCCTCAATAACACTGAAAAAATCCCAGATATTTCTTATGCCAATTAAGTGGATCCTTTCACCTCTTACCCTCTGAAATTTGCATATCAGACCCTCATTATATATTCACTGTTATAAACCAATAACTTATTTTAGAATGATAATATTCTATTTGTTTTCAGTATCAACATACAACTTATAAATCAGAATGTTTGATGTCCACTGCATGAGACCTCACAGAGAGCAAGAAACATGTATCCTCTTCTTTTCCTTTCCTTTTTTCCTTTCCATTTCTTCCCCTTCTTTCTCTGCCCTTTTTTCCTCACATAGAGTATGTACTTAATATTTGAGAACAATCAAAATAAAACCAGCATTTGATCTTATCTAAACCCAAGAAGTCCTATTTATTCCCAGTTTAAACCAATCTTTATTATAAAAGTGAGAGATTCATACCCTTCCCAGCTATACTTTATCACCGTTATTCTTCATGTGTCTTTTGAGAGATAATTATGAATCAATTATCTCATGAACAGTTGTTTTATTTACAGTGGACCCTCAATGTTTAAAACAAAAACAAAAACAAAAGCAGTGTTTTCCCAACTGAGTGGCTGAAAAAAATTAAATGTGCTTGCTTAAGTGTTCCATTAATACTTATGTCCAAAATGGATGGCAGAGTAGAGGTTGTGTTTTAGATTCTTAAATTGATTTTCCTTTTTCTACTCTCCTACATTATCTTACTTTATATTTATACCTCTGTTATTATGATGGATGACTCAAGGAGAAATACATCCTACATAGATAACATTCATATCAATGAAACTCTGCATTTCTCAAAGCATTCATCATTATTTATTTATGTATTATTATAGGTTATTTACTTCCTGGCATTATTGTTTGAAAAGAAATCTGCTGGTATATATTCTTATTATTAGTCATTGTTATCTAAGTAAATAGCTGCTATAGCTAGGAGAAGAAAACACAAAGGTTATCGTGACCTTGCTACAATGCATACAGGTGGTTTACTTTATCATTGTCATTCTTGCAGGTGACAATTGTGACAGAAACTGCTGACCTAAGGAATTGTTGAACAGCATGAGGTATAGAAAACTCTGAAACCTAACTGTATATGAGAATGGTACAGTTCACAACCTTTTGTCATCCTAAAAAAATATCAAGGAACTAAAGACATCCACAAAAGAAGAAGACCTTATAGAAATAACACATGGGAACTAAAGACAAACCTACAGTAACAGTTCACAGAACACCTGTTTAAGTAAACACAATGTATCAAACATCTAAAACTTTGAAATAATTGGACTACGATGTATTTTTTTCAATTACCAAAAAGTCCTTTTTAAAAGAGAATCAGAGAAATGTTTACAAATACATCTAACAAAACATATGTAAGGACATCTACAAAGATAACATTTTTATACCTTATTTGAAAAAATAAAAGAATATCTTAAATGTAATTATATGTGTATGGATAGCAAGATTCAGTATTGTAAAAATATCAATTCTCTCCAATTTGTCTATGGATTCAATGTAATCCCAATCAAAATACCAATGTGTGTGTGTGTGTGTGTGTGTGTGTGTGTGTGTATGAACTGCAAGCTAAGGTTGCTGCAGCAAGATGCAAGATAGAGGGCTAGAAGGAACCAATGATCATCTCCCACATAAAAAAAATAAAAATGAATAAATAATAAACCAGTGAAAATAGCTCATGGGAAAGCCCTGAGCTATAATGAAGCCGCAGCAGAAATCCTGAGGAACTCAAAAACAGATGATGGCCACATAAAAACGAACAAAAACATAGGAAGCATATTACCTATGTCACCCTATAGCCCAGTCCAGAGCAGCACGGTGCCAAGAAGCGTAATTTGGAGGGATTTCACTCTACTGAGAAAAGGAGAGCAGGAGAATCCCAGCAAGCCTCACTGCCATGGGTATCCTAGCTTTTGCTACTGAGGACCTCCACATCTTCACCAACACTGAACACAGCTGACAGAGCTGCCCCGAGTCTCTGCTACTGTGTCCGCCCTGGGGCTGGAGATGCCACTGCAGTGAAACCTGTGCGCGGGTGCTCTAGTCACTGCGGCGCCCTGCTATCAGGGATTAGGACGCCAGTAGCCACAGCAGCTTGTCATCTGAAACACCAGAGCTGTTGCTGCTCAGCACCCCACCCTTAGTCCCAAGTCTTCATTCTGACCTGTCATTACCAAGCCTGCACTCGGCGCCAGGGTCCTAAGTGGGGGCTTTGACCCACCATAACCGCAGTGACGCTGCTGCTGCTGTGCACACCAGAGCCTTGGCTTTGACCCATCGTCCCTTGGACTTTGCTGCTGCAGTTCTGTGCCTCGCCCAAGATTCTTAGCCATGGCTGTGACCCGCCATCACTTGGCAAGCTGCTGCTGCCTGTAGGACTGCCTAGGGCCAGAGCTGGAACTTCAAGCCACCATCCAGAGTGTGCTGCTGTTCTACCCTGCCTCCTAGCGCCTGTTCCATTGTTGCTTTCCTGCCCGCACCCAGGGCATGAATCATTTATGTGAGCACCGAGAACCAGATCCCAGTTCCACGGGAAACCTACACATGCTCGCACCACACGTTCTGGTGCCCTACCACAGAAAGTGCTGCTATGCCCTGGAACCCAAGAACTGTGGTAGTTCGGCGTGTATCTAATCCCAGAATCCCAGCTCCACTACCACCAGCCAGTGCTGGTGACAAGAAAGATCCACTCTGCTAGAACATTCCCATGGGGAAAATAAATGAGGAAAACAAGAGGACTACAGCAGTCTTCATCTCCAAGGACCCCAAGAGAACTAGCCATCACAGCCACACACAGGATCTCTATAATATTGTCTATAGAAGATCCTTCCCCACAAGCAGTCTTACCCATCATTTACCTCAGATGACAGAGCTGCATGAAGAGAATGCCAACATGTTATCCCAGGAGCCAGAGACATTGAACCCCATCCAGCCAATGCCCTCACAGCCACATCCTGGTGAAAGACTTTCTGAACCAAAGCCAGTCAGGTAAACCTAGAAGATGTAACTGCTCCCTCAAATGCACAGATGTCAGGGCAAAGCCGTCTGAAACATGAGAAAGCAAGGGAACTTGACACCACCAAAGTAATACAGTAACTTTCCAGCATCTGACCCCAAAGAAATGGAGATCTGAAAATCACCCAGAAAAAAAAAAAAGAGAATTTAATATAATTATCTTAAAAAAGGTCAGTAAGACTCAAGAGAACACAGAGAGACACCAATGAAGTCAGGAAAACAATGCATGAAAAAAATGGGAAGTTCAACAAAGAAATAGAAATCTTAAAAAGAACCAAACAGACATTCTGGAGCTGAAGAACAGATGAATGAAATAAAAACTGCAGTAGAGAACTTCAACAGTAAAACAGAAGACAGAATCTGTGAACTTAACAGATCTCATAATACCATCCTATCAGAGAAGAGAAAACAAATAAAAATGAAAAAAGAGTAAAGAAAGCCTATGTGAATTATGGGATATCATGAGATGAATCAATATCCATATTATGAGAGTCCCAAAAGGAGAAGAGAGAGGGAAGGTGCCAGCAATGGCCAGCAATCTCTGTACCTGACAGATAAAAGATTACTCCAAACTTTGTTGTGAAAGGGAAAGAAAGGGGTTTAACACTCAGAGGCTAAGACGCTTTGCTCTTCTTTGCTCCTGCTTTTACTGGTTCTTCAGAATAATCACAAATCCTTATCACTGTCTCTCAAGCACAGGAAGTTGACAAGGGATTTTACTGAAACTGGGAGGATCTGTTTACAGGAAAGATAAGATATGCTAATTTGGGCATGTGCTATGAGTGACGCTAAACATAGCCTAAGGGACAATGCATACATCACATAAATCACAGGGCAGCTATTTGGGCTAAGAAAGCTTGAGGAAGGCAACTCCCCGCAGCATTTCAACCGCACAGTGGTCATGCAGGCCTTGGCGTTCGTTCCAAAGGCCTACTCCCTTCTCCTAAACCTCCCCTGCCCTCAGCGGCCTCCGTGTTACATTGTAGCGAGCCAGGTATTACGGCTGATTTCATGCTCTACATTAACCCCCAAAGAAAGGGACAGAGAACTCATTTAAGGAAATAATGACTTAAAATATCTCAGATTTGGGGAAAAGTTTGGTCATCTGGGTATGGTCATAAAGATATGGCATCAAAATGCTCAGATTCAAACCAAAGAGGTATTCACCAAGACACAATATAATCAAACTCTCAAACACAAAAAGAAAATACCTGATAAGGGTTAAATCCAAAATATACAAAGTACTCATATAAGTTAATAGCAAAAATCATATAATCCAATTAAATTGAGCAAAAGACCTAATCAACATTTTTCCAAAGACGATATATAAATGGCCAGTAAGTACACAAAAGGTGCTCAACAGCACTAATCATTAGGGAAATGCAAATCAAAATCACTGTAAGATATTACCTTATACCTGTCAGAAAAGCTATTTTCAAGAAGACAAGAGGTAACAAATGTTGGCAAGGATGTGGTAAAAAGGGAACGCTTGTGCACTGTTCATGGGAAAGTAAATTGGTACCTCCATTAAGAAAATAGCATAGAGGTTTCCTGAAACTTAAAAATAGAACTACCATATAATTCAGCAATCCTACTTCTGAGTACATATCCAAAACAAACAACAACTTGAAGACAGAATATCAAACAGATGTCTGCATTCCCACGTTCATTGCAGTATTATTCACAATAACCAAGATATGCAAACAACCTAACTGTCCCTTGATGGATGAATGGATTAAAAATTTATATATATGTATATATATATACATATATATGTGTGTATAGATATATATGTATATATCTATTCACATACACAATTTTATTGAAACAGAGTATAGAATGGTGGTTAGCAGGAGCTGGGGCGAGAGGGAAATGGGTAGATATAGATCAAAGGGTACAAACTTTCACTTATAAGAAGTTTAAGTTCTAAGGATCTAATAGACATCATAGTGAGTATAGTTAGTAATATGACACTGTATACTTGAAGATTGCTGAGAATAGATCTTAAGCATTCTAACCACAAATTAAACAAAAGGATTTAACCATATGAGCTGATGTTTATGTTAATTATCTTGATCTTGGTAATCATTCCATAATGCATATGCATATCAAATCATCACAATGCACCCTTTAAATAGATACAATTTATAATTATATTGATCAATTAGTCCTCAATAAAGATAGAAAAAAATAAACTGACAAGCTGATTCAAGCATTTATATTAAGATATAAATGTCTAAGAAACATCAAGGCAGCCTAAAGAACAAAATTGGAGATCTTATAGTGGCATTTCAAACCTATATAAAGGAATACTAATTAAAACAGCACAGTCTTGTTACACAGATGAAAAATAGATCAATGGAACAGAATGGATTTGAAACAGAGTCCTACATATATAAAGATGTTAAATGGTTAACAAGAGTGACACTGTAGAACAGCGAGAAAAGACAGTCTTTTTTTTTTTAACACAGTCTTTCTATAAATGACTTTGTCTTTTAGAAATTCATATTTTAAAACCAGTATTGACTGCATTCTCAAGGCATTCAGAAAATAAATTGACAGTCTAAATGGTTTAAATGTAAAAGGTAAACAATAAAGTTTGTAGAAGATAATATGGGATAACAACTTCATGACCTGGAATATGTCAAGACTTTTAAACATAATTTTAAATGCAAATTTTGAACGAAGAAAAATGTTATAACAGTTATGTAATTATTAAGAATTTCTGTCAAAGGTAGGCTCCTGGGTGGCTCACTCCATTAAGCGTCTGCCTTTGGCTCAGGTCATGATTCCAGGTCCTGGGATTCAGTCCTGCATAGGGCTCCCTGCTCAGCGGGGAGCCTGCTTCTTGCTCTGCCTGCTGCTCCCCCTGCTTGCGCTCTCTCTTTCTCTCTCCCTCTCTCTCGCTCAAATAAACAAATAAAATCTTTTTAAAAAGGAATTTCTGTCAAAGATCACAAGGAAAAGGTGAAAGGCAAAAGTCACAGAATAGGGGAAGATATTTGCAATACATACATCAGATAAAAGACTCACATTCAGAATATACAGAGAGTTACTATCAATCACAGAGGAGAAGAAAAAATCCGTGGAAAAATAAATTATTAAACAGACACTTTATCAAATGGAATATATATCTGACCAATAAACATGTAAAAGATGTTTAAATTCATTTGTCTTTAGAGATACGTAAATTAAAGCCACCAACACATTGGAATAATTGAAATGAGAACCTCTAACTATTTCGAGTGTTGGTGAGAATGTCAAGCAACCAGAAGTCTCTAACACTGCTTGTGGAAATATACACAGTACAACTACCTTGGAAATCTAGCACTGTCTACTAACACTGAACATAGACATAATTTTGACCCAGTGATTCCTGTTGTAGTTATAAGGTATAATCCCAATAGAAATTCATAATATATTGATCAGGCAGCACATATAAGAACGTTTATAGCAGAATAATTAGTAATATACAAAATCAAGAAATTTACCAAGTACCCATCAGATGTCATCAAGAGTAGATCAAATAAATTATGGTATATTCACACATATTTAACAATAAGAATGAAAGCTCTTCAAAGGCATACAGCAATATGATTGTCTTATAAACATAATTTTGAGCAAAAGGAAAAAGACATAAAAGAGGAAATCCTGTATTGGTTCATTTATATAAAATATAAAGCAGACTTAGAAATTTGAGCAGTGGCTACACAGAGCTGTATACTTAAAGGGAGGACGGTGGAGGCTTCTATGGTAACAAAAATGTTTTATATCTGGATTTGGGTTCTGGTTACACAGATAAGCTCATTTATTGTAAATTCATCAAATTGTATATGCATGAATTGATGCCTTTTTAATGCATATATTTTTACATTAGTTTTTGAAAGATCAGAAGAATTTCTCTAAAGTGTATTTAGAGCATAAGTCAACATGCAATTTAAAAAAAATGTGCACATATGTCTTCAAGATAATTTATATTGTGTAATGTGAACTATAGCTACATGAAATAAATGGGTAACAAGTCAGTCCAAATTGAAATGTTCCTCAAGGCAGATAGAACTATCTCATGCATAAGAAGTGCCCCAAATTTAAGATGTGCCAAAGTGTCTTCTTCTTTACTCTTTCACCTGCTTGGTGTTCCCTGGACCTCATTTCTGGCAAATTCTTCTGGTCAGCATCACCCTCCCTCTTCCCTTTTGAAATATGACTGTATATTACTGGGCTCTCTTCCTTTGACAGTGAGTTAGTTGTAAAGTTCTGTCAACTCTGTCTTACAATATCTTTGACTCCTCTCTTCTACTCCTGCCTCATTTGCCTTGGTTCAAATCTCATCATAACAATCTTTTATCTTGCCTCAACTACCACTGCCAGATTATATTTTCTAAAGCATAGATTTAATTACATCACCCCTTCCATAAGACAAAACTAGAACCATTTTTGTGATTATTACCCTTTATGGGCAAAACCTTAATCAATTTGAATATTTGCTATATCGAAGTGAGCTTCTAACTTTCCCATGACTGCCTTCTCTATGCTTATTCTTCCATCTGGGAAATTCTTCTACCCAATGCCCACGACCATATGACTAAATTTCCATTATTTCATAATTTGTATACCATCCAGCAACACTCTCACAAGTCCCATGTTCTTTACACTAATCTTATGCCAATTTTCTTCTCTTTTGACACATACCTCATTCTGCCTTTTTCTGCTACTTATTTACACATGTGAACGTCTAGATTGGCATATATTAAGATATAAGGAAAGATTCCTGATTTTCAAAATCTTAGTCTAGAATACCCTTTTTTTGACCTCAAACTGCATCATATATCCCTGATTTTGTATAATCTCCTTGTCTTCTTCTCTGGACTAGATATTTTAAGTTCTTTTACACTTATTTATTTTTCTGTTTAATCATTACCTTTACTACTTGCTTTTATCTTTTTAGGCATTATCTTTGGATCTTCTATAATTTGCCAGTTAACCTCACAATATATGCTTTCAACTGAATGCGTATCATTTAATATTGTGAAATACCTGCATTTTATATTTTGATATAAGCATTTAATTGAAATATAGAATAGGACAGACTTCTTGCCTTCTGTCCAGTTTTATTCCTTACTGTTAGGAAATGTCCTTTGGATAAATCTATACTTAACTACAAAACTTTTCAACATGCACAATAGCTATTCATTCATGCAAAAAATGCAACAAATGTAGCAGAGTACGTTTATATCAATTCTCTATTTTATCATCAAAAAACATGGAAAAGGGAAAAGTGATTACCATTGTAGTCTTAATGAACAGTATTTAGAATCTAGTTATGTTTTGCTAAGTAACCCCACAAATTATCTAAATAATAATTTAATACAAATTATAATAGAATGTGAATATATAGACTGATATAAATCTTAGCAATTATGTCTGGCCTTTATAAATTTTTTCTTTGGAAATTCATAATATTGGGCTATATTGAATCTTCTATCAACTCTTTCATGTCACACAAACGCTCAAATACATTGCCTTGTCTCAACCCAAGATCATTTTTGTAAACCTTTTTCCTGTGATTTAACTCACCTTAGCCAGGAGACCTAAATTACATTTAAAGGGATGTGGTAAACTTTAATCAGATCCTCTTCGACCTATTGTTTGGTTCTTTCAGATTGAAGATTACCTTCTTAATCAGGAAGTACAGAAGAAAAAGAGAAATGTGAATTTTTGGTGTGGTGCTGCCTTGCTTTCCTTCAGACCTCTGTGCTTGCCGTCACCTGTTCCACTGGGCTGGGGCGGCTGGTGGCATCCAAAGGGCCTTGGGCAGGGTGTGCCACCGGTGGAGCACACACTGGAGCAAGCCTGGCTGCCTATGTGAGACCTCAGGTGGGCATGGACTCCTGGAAGGGCAGTGAGGCCTTCCAGAAGAATGTGGGTATGCTTCCCAGTGGGGATTCCTGCAAGGCATGGCCTGCTTAATGTTGAGGACTCTGTAGATGTCACCAGCCACTCATTGGGGACAGTGGATCAACATCAGGTAGGAACACTGGAAAAATATTAGACATGAGCTGTCGTATTGGGATTCCTGGGCTCATTTCCTGTATCATGGGAAGAACCTTTAAAAAAATTCACATGAAGGATTAAGATAGAAGATGGCGGAGTAGTAGGGGACCCCTTTTTCAGCTGGTCCCCTGAGTCGAGCTGGATAGGTACCAGACCATCCTGAGCATCCACAGAATCAGACTGAGATGCAGGAAGATACATCTAGATCTGTACAAATGAACATCTCCAGCGCTGAGTATAGAGGTAGGAAGCAGGGAGCCGTGAAACTGCGCACAGATATTGGAAGATAAACGGAAGGGGGAGGGAGCCACGGAGTTCAGGTGCCAGGAAGTGGTAGCCACCTGCACGGGGGAGCAGGCAGACTCGCGGACTGGCACCGTGAGAGAGCAGACTGAGACCGTGAGCCAGGAAAAACACGCCACCAGAAGGAAAACCGGAGCTCCAGTGAACTCACTAGAAGCAGACTGAGACCAGGAGCTCCAGTAGCTCACAGGGGTGGCTGGCGGCTGGCGGTGTTAGAAACACACAGGACAGAGACGCGCCGGCCCTGGAAGTGAGGGCTGGGATGCCGGCTGTGGGGCACACATCCCAGGACGCTGCAGGGTTGAGCACCACCAACAGAAACAGAGTTAAAGTGGCCAGAACATCAGTGGAGAATGGCCCACAATCCCTCTGTTCTGAGACAGGCTGAGATTTGGCCACTGCTGCTCCAACTCTCAGAAGAGTCACAGCAAACCACCAGGGAAAGCTGCCACAGAACAAAAGCCTGGAAATACCAGCTCACAGTGTGCTCATCCCCATCCCCACACCAAGGGGACACAGAGACTCTACCCAAACAGGGTTGCATGAGTATCGGCGCGGCAGGCCCCTCCCCCAGAAGGCAGGCTGAAAAATCAAGAAGCCCACATCCCTAAGATCCCTATAAAACAAGGGCACACGGCCTGGGTCCCGGTCAATAATTTGTGCTCTGGACAACCCTGCAACCTCTCCTCATAAGAATAACGAGAAGGAGAAATCCCCCCCAGCAAAGAAAAGACAATGAATCTGTGGCCTCTGCCACAGAACTAATGGATACGGATATAACCAAATTATCAGAAATAGAATTCAGAGTAACAATGGTCAAGTTGATATGTAGACTTGAAAAAAGTATTAATGAAAGTGTTAATGAGAATATAAATCCTCTAAGGGAGGAAATGAGAGCAAATCTGGAAGAAATTAAAAATTCTATGAGCCAAATGCAGTCAAAACTAGAGGATCTGATGGCCAGGGTGAATGAGGCAGAAGAACGTATCAGCGAATTGGAGGATGGGTTAGTAGAAGAGAAAGTTAGAATAGAAACTTGGCTCAAAAAAATCAGTCTCAAGATGTAGGTTACTGGAGATTACTGACTCAATGAAACGCCCCAATGTCAGAATAATCGACATCCCTGAGGGGGTGGAGAAAAACAGAGGGTAGAACAGATATTTGAACAAATTGTAGCTGAAAACTTCCCTAATCTAGCAAGGGAAACAAACATTTGTGTCCAAGAGGCAGAGAGGACCCCTCCTAAGCTCAACCACGACAAACCTACGCCACGTCACGTCATAGTGCAATTCACAAATATTAGATCCAAGGATACAGTATTGAAAGCGGCCAGGGCAAAGAAACTTCTCACGTACCACGGCAAAGTTATCAGAATTACGTCAGACCTGTCTACACAGACCTGGAATGAGAGAAAGGGCTGGGGGTGCATTTTTAAAGCTCTTTCAGAGAAAAACATGCAGCCAAGGATCCTTTATCCAGCAAGGCTGTCATTCAGAATTGATGGAGAAATAAAGACCTTCCAGAATCGCCAGTCATTGACCAATTTCGTAACCACGAAACCAGCCCTACAGGAGATATTAAGGGGGGCTCTATAAAGGTAAAAAGGCCCCAAGAGTGATA
>NC_048222.1:90392893-90402571 GCF_002007445.2 Ailuropoda melanoleuca | reverse complement strand
CGTTACCTTGGAATTAACTTAACCAGAGACGTAAAGGACCTATATGCTAGAAACTATAGATCATTCTTGAAAGACATTGAAGAAGACATAAAAGGATGGAAATATATTCCATGCTCATGGATTGGAAGAATTAACCTAGTTATAATGTCCATACTACCCAGAGCAATCTACACGTTCAATGCTATCCTGATCAAAATACCAATGACATTTTTCAAAGAACTGGAACAAATAGCCCTTAAATTTGTATGGAAACAGAAAAGGCCCAGAATCTCCAAGGAATTGTTGAAAAGGAAAAACAAAGCTGGGGGCATCACAATGCCGGATTTCGAGCTGTACTACAAAGCTGTGATCACAAAGACAGCATGGTACTGGCACAAAAACAGACACATCGACCAATGGAACAGAATAGAGAACCCAGAAATGGACCCTCGGCTCTTTGGGCAACTAATCTTTGATAAAGCAGNGGTAACTGTTGAAAAGGAAAAACAAAGCTGGGGTCATCACAATGCCAGATTTCCAGCTGTACTACAAAGCTGTGATCACAAAGACAGCATGGTCCTGGCACAAAAACAGACACATAGACCAATGGAACAGAATAGAGAACCCAGAAATGGACCCTCGGCTCTTTGGGCAACTAATCTTTGATAAAGCAGGAAAAAACATCCGGTGGAAAAAAGACAGTCTCTTCAATAAATGGTGCTGGGAAAATTGGACAGCTACATGCAAAAGAATGAAACTTGACCACTCTCTCACACCATACACAAAAATAAACTCCAAATGGATGAAAGACCTCAATGTGAGACAGGAATCCATCAAAATTCTAGAGGAGAACATAGGCAACAACTTCTATGACATCGGCCAGAGCAACCTTTTTCACGACANAACTTTTGGTAACTAATTTTTGACAAAGCAGGAAAAAACATCCAGTGTAAAAAAGACAGACTCTTCAATAAATGGTGCTGAGAGAATTGGACAGCTACATGCAAAAGAATGAAACTTGACCACTCTCTCACACCACAGACAAAGATAAACTCCAAATGGATGAAAGACCTCGATGTGAGATAGGAATCCATCAAAATCCTAGAGGAGAACGTAGGCAGCAACCTCTATGACATTAGCCAAAGCAAACTTTTTCATGACACATCTCCAAACGCAAGAGAAACAAAAGATAAAATGAACTTGTGGGACTTCATCAAGATAAAAAGCTTCTGCACAGCCAAGGAAACTGTCAAAAAAACTAAGAGTCAGCCTACGGAATGGGAGAATATATTTGCAAATGATACTATAGATAAAAGACTGGTATCCAAGATCTACAAAGAACTTCTCAAACTCAATACATGAGAAACAAATAAATCATAAAATGGGCAGAAGATACAAACAGATACTTTTCCAATGATGACATACAAATGGCTAACAGACACATGAAAAAAGGTTCAGAATCATTATCCATCAGGGAAATTCAAATCAAAACCACACTAAGATACCACATTACACCAGTTAGAATGGCAAAAATTGACAAGGCAAGATACAACAATTGTTGGAGAGGATGTGGAGAAAGGGGATCACCCCTACATTGTTGGTGGGATTGCAAGTTGGTACAGTCACTCTGGAAAACAGTGTGGAGGTCCCTTAAAAAGTTAAAAATTGAGCTACCCTATGACCCAGCCATTGAGCTACTGGGTATTTACCCCAAAGAGACAGACGTAGTGAAGAGAAGGGCCATATGCACCGCAATGTTCATAGCAGCTCTGGTCACAATAGCTAAATCATGGAAGGAGCTGAGATGCCCTTCAACAGATGACTGGATTAAGAAGTTGTGGTCCAAATATACAATGGAATATTACTCAGCTATCAAAAAGAACGATTTCTCAACATTTGCTGCTACATGGACGGCACTGGAGGAGATAATGCTAAGTGAAATAAGTCAAGCAGAGAAAGACAATTATATGATTTCTCTCATCCATGGAACATAAGAACTAGGAAGATCAGTCGGAGAAGAATGGGATAGAGAAAGGGGGGGTAATCAGAATGGGGAATGAAGCATGAAACTATGGACTCTGAGAAACAAACTGCAGGCTTCAGAGGGAAGGGGGTGGGGGAATGAGATAGGCTGGTGATGGGTAGTAAGGAGGGCACGTATTGCATGGTGCCCTGGGTGTTATACGCAACTAATGAATCATCAAGCTTTACATCAAAAACCAGGGATTACTGTATGGTGACTAACATAATATAATAAAAAAATATTAAAAAAAAGAAATGTGAATTTTTTTCTTTTCCTCTCATCTGTTAACATATTGGCTGTCTATCAGTGTTATGCAGCTCTTTCGTGTTTCAAGCAGAGCTGAAAAAAATGTGTTTAGTTCTTAGTGATTCTAACTTTATGCTTAATAATTCTGACAAAATTGGATTTATTTTACCTTTTTATTTTTATACTTTTATTTACTTTAGGAAAAGAGGGGGAAGAGGCAGGGACAGTGAATGGAAGAACATAGAGATAAAACTAGGAACGTGCTGTGAATCTATTTTGGATTTATTTTAGTATTTTCTATTTCCTCTTGTTACTTCATCATGCTCTGTTTTTTCAAAGTCTGTAATTTCATAAAGCAACCTGGCTACTGCATTGATTTCTTTAACTACCTTCACATTTATTTTAGATTTTATTTATTTATTTAAGAAAGAGAAAAAGAGAGAGAGAGAGAGAACGCATGAACAAAAGGAGAGGGAGAGAATCTCAAGCTGACTCCGTGCTTAGAGTGGAGCCTGATGTGGGGCTTGATCTCACAACCCTGAAATCATGACTTGAGCCAAAATCAAGAGTCAGATGCTTAACGCAGGCCCCCCACTTTCATATTTTTTTAATCAAGATTTTGGTTTTTAAAAATTTAGACATATTACCCTATAACTTTTCATTAGCCACATTCCTTTTAAAGGTTTATGTAAACATATATTTTATGTTTACGTTTATGATTTGAAACTTTGTTTTATTTTAAATTTTGTTTTTTAAAAAATGTTTTGTAGTTCAATGATCAGTTATTGATATGGAATAAAGAAATATGGTCAGAACACTGGTCATGACCTTTTGTAAAATCCTGGGATTGGAAAAGAGATCGATAGCCTGCTACTAATGCCTCTCTGAGGAGCATTCATTTAATTCCTCTTGGGCACTCTTCTTAGTGATTGGAATATATCAAAGAACAAGATAGACACATTTCTGCTTTCATGAAACTTAAATTTTGGTGCCCTGAAGGGATGAACATGAAAACAATTTTATAGAAACAGGAGTGTGTTTTTGTGTTAACTCATCTCTTTAAAATTTAAGAGAGAAGCATACTTTATAACCAACTTATTCATAAATATTTATTGATTATAATTTATAGAGTATGTCCTGAACTGTTACTCAAAAGTTAAGTATGTATTTTGGTCAAATATAAAGTTTTACTTGATGTTCAGATATTACTATTTTCCAATGATTGAGGGTTTTTTTAGTTCAATTAGGTCTAGATGAATAAAATCACTATATCTTTTAAGTCTCACATCAGAAAAAAATTACATATATTATATACACAAATATTATATGTTTTAATTATATATATTATCTATTATGTGTGAATTAAAAAGGATACCAAAGGTAAACTTAAAATTAAGAGAGAAAATTTTCACTTCAGATAATTTTTGATCAACTGTGAAAACATTATTTATGTTAGAACATGAATAAATATTTGTATAACTGTATGCATTGAAGCATTAAATTATTTATTATCTCTGTTGATTTTTAACATAAATGGTAGATATTGATATGTTAGTCATTAATACTTTAATCCATTTGCCTTTCTTGGGAAATTGGGAATTCTGGAACCTGAGATATAGCAATTAAAAATGAGCAGGCTGAATAAAATATTCTCAAATGGTTGAGTATAGTCTTTTCTTTTTCAGGTACTTTTGCAATACATAAAGCTTTCCAGATGCTAAAATCATGCAAGCATGCATACGCCATGCATCCTTTGACATAATCACAGTGATTTGATTTTTATTCAAATGTTATTAAATTTGATTAAAATGATCTAAGGCAATTTATTGGTCTGATAGTTCTAAGATCCTATTTGTTAAAATATACTTCTTCTGAGAAAGTAATTTAATTTTCAACCTGGTAGTTCAGTTCATTAATTATTGTATCTTCAAAACTGGGTTTTTTTTGTAAACATGTGATGTGATCATGTTCAGAAGCTAAGACTGAATGGGTTGTGGGCATTGATTTTTATCATATTTTGCAGACTTACTTAGTATCACAATTCTATTCAAAATATCAAAACCCAATACTTTTCTGCTAATTTCCATAAAACAGAGTGAAAACTAGTTTATATTGGTGCTATGTTGAATATTTTTTCTTTCTGTTGTTTGTATTTGTTAAGTCGTTATAAAATAATTCAAGCACAGTTCAAAATAATAAAAAAAAATTCACAGATCTTTCATATCCTTTAGTTCAGCCTTTATATACTCTTATGTCCCCCACCTAAAGAAATATTTGTAGTCACAAGTCACTCAGTTTTATACTTATGTTGTTCAGTCATTTTCTGTTGAAGGCCAAAAGCATGCAGTTTGCTGAAATGTGGGCATTACATTTTTAAAGACCAACATAGTTCAATAGTTCATAGTTCAATGTTATCAGGAAGCTGAAAGTTTCAGTTTAGAAACAACTCGGAAATGTTACTAACATTTTTTATTTATAATGATTGAATTAAATTTTTATTTCAATTCATCAGATATATCAGGACAATGATGATCTGTACTACATTTTGTAAATCTCAGATAGATGATTTTAACTGAAATTGAGGAAGTATGATTTTATATAATTTTAGATTACATATTAGCCAATAAGAATGGTAAAAATCACATTTGCTACTACATTCAAATTTTTGTGTTCTTGTTCCTATTCCTTGATTTATTAATTTAGTGATTTTAAATTGCTTTTTCAATACTATTATAATAGTATTATTTGACAAAAGTATAAACTAAAAAGGTAAATTAGAATAGCCAATCTTGAAGACATAAACTGTGACAGTGTATGCAAAATTTCACATTTACTGGAAAGTGAGGGTAATTAAATTATGAGCTTTTTGTTCTAATTTAAATGCTTTGTTTTATTCTGGCATTATAATTATGTGTTCAATAATTATTTAGACTTTTGAAAAATATATTTAACTTAAAATTATTCTATTGACGCTATAAAGTAGGCTGTTTTCAGGTTTGGCTAATTATATAATATCTCTCATAAATTTGTATATAATTATGCAAATTCAAGTGCACATGATATTTTGAATTTCTACTTCATTTATGACAAACTCTTATTAGTTTCTTATAGCTTATGTAAAAAAGATTTATTTCATTCTCCAAAAGCCTCATGTATGTATTATTATTATGTATGTATATATTTCACAGAGATAAGAGCTTTATGGCCAATTACTGCATGGTAAAGGTTTTCTCAATTTTCAATATTTCAGCTAACTCCATTGCTGCTTATTCTACAACACACCATTTCTCTATACTTGCAATTAAAAAAAAATTAGATTGATGAGTAGTTCAATAGACATGTAATAAATCAGAAGAAGGTTTAGAAAAACTAAATAGGGGCGCCTGGGTGGCACCGCGGTTGGGCGTCTGCCTTCGGCTCAGGGCGTGATCCCTGCGTTGTGGGTTCGAGCCCCACATCAGGCTCTTCTGCTGTGAGCCTGCTTCTTCCTCTCCCACTCCCCCTGCTTGTGTTCCCTCTCTCGCTGGCTGTCTCTATCTCTGTTGAATAAATAAACAAAATCTTAAAAAAAAAATAAAAAAGAAAAAAAGAAAAACTAAATAAAACTTCATTACTGTATTTGGATACAAATTCAGCTCTGAATCCTTGGACTATATCGATGCAATATAATGGATTACAATTTTCTTAATCTCTAATAAAGGATAATTTCTGAACATCGGAACTATTCCCGATATTAAACCATAAAAATATTTTTTCATTTAAAAATATATTTTATACTAATATAATTAAGTCATATCAGTGTTTCGACAGCAAGTTTATAAAAAATGTAAAAATGTACACCACAAGTTTGATTTTCAGAATATCTACATCTCAGTGCTTGCATTATAGGCCCATGAATAGAGTCAGTGATGGAAGCTGGGATTCAACAGCATTTCTTTCTCACCAACGTTGATAAGGTTTCTCATGTTTCTGCTTGTCCAACCTGTCAAGAATGGAGACAAGAGGTGAGACCACAATATGGTACCATTCCTTAAGAAGACCTGTTGGCCACTTAGTGTTGAGATGATTGCATCAGACCTTTCCACTCTGAAGGTGTCTATAATTAGCCTTTACTGGATTGATAACTCAAATTTGATGTGGATTTGCCTTTTCTGCCTATAATGTTAAGCCTCATCACTCTTGGAGTAATCTTACAGAATGGCTGATTTATTTCAATGGGTTTCACAAAGGATTTGTTCAAGGCAATTTTATGAAATCCACCAAGTTTTCTACGTAACTGTGATGAAGCCAAATAGAATATTAGAATACATTATTAAAGACTCATCTAAGAAGTTAGCATTGGAATCATGCTGTATTGGAGTGCACTATTCTCAAGGATGTAACATTTGCATTCATCTGATGGCAAATATTCTGAACCCACACCAATAGTTAGAATATGGAGGGGTCTGTAAACTAAGGATCTAATAGATTAGGGATCCAAGCCAGAAGTTGACATGGTTCTACCAGGGCTAGAGTCACATTCCTCAATCTCTTTTGGCTTGAAACTTGAAGAGTACTGGTCATTTATTTTGACAGAAATCTCTCAGTTGGATTTGTCTGATTTGTCCCAAGGTTTTATTAAGGTTATCTTTGACAAAAATACCACAGAAGTGAGGATTCTATAAATTCATCATGTCTGAGAGTAAGTAAGTTTGATATGTCTTATTAATGATAATATTAACCTTAGTCCCTTGCAGAAGGTGGTGTCTGCTAGGTTTCTGCACTGTAAAGTAACCATTTTCCCTTAGTAATCAATAAATATCTTGTGGAGATACTAATACATTCTGCAAATATCTTATTTCTTCTCAAACTTTTGCCCACTAATGGTAGCATGCATTATTGGATCTTGACAATGAAACAATTATTGTGTTTTGTTCTTTTATTTTTTAATTTTTCTGATTTTAATGTTGTTTTATTATATTATGATAGTCACCATACAGTACATCCCTGGTTTCTGATATAAAGTTCGATGATTCATTAGTTGGGTATAACACCCAGTGCACCATGCAATACGTGCCATCCATCACCAGTCTATCCCATTCCCCCAACTCTCTCCCCTCTGAAACCCTCAGTTTGTTTCTCAGAGTCCATAGTCTCTCATGCTTCATTCCCCCTTCCGATTAACCCCCCTTTCTTTATCCCTTTCTTCTCCTACCAATCTTCCTACTTCTTATGTTCCATGGATGAAAGAAATCATATGATAATTGTCTTTCTCTGCTTGACTTATTTCACTTAGCATTATCTCCTCCAGTGCCATCCATGTTGCAGCAAATGTTGAGAACTCGTTCTTTCTGATAGCTGAGTAATATTCCATTATATATATGGACCACAACTTCTTAATCCAGTCATCTGTTGAAGGGCATCTCCACTCCTTCCATGATTTAGCTATTGTGAACACAGCTGCTATGAACATTGGGGTGCATATGGCCCTTCTCTTCACTACGTCTGTATCTTTGGGGTAAATACCCAGTAGTGCAATGGCTGGGTCATAGGGTAGCTTAATTTTTAACTTTTTAAGGGACCTCCACACTGTTTTCCAGAGTGGCTGTATCAACTTACATTCCCACCAACAATTTAGGAGGGATTCCCTTTCTCCACATCTTCTCCAGCAATTGTTGTTTCTTGCCTTGTCAATTTTTGCCATTCTAACTGGCGTAAGGTGGTATCTTAGTGTGGTTTTGATTTGAATTTCCCTGATGGCTAATGATTTTAAACATTTTTTCTTGTGTCTGTAGGCCATTTGTATGTTTCATTGGAAAAGTGTCTGTTCATATCTTCTGCCCATTTTATAATTTGATTATTTGTTTCTCACATATTGAGTTTGAGAAGTTCATTGTAGATCTTGGATACCAGTCTTTTATCTGTAGCATCATTTGCAAATATATTCTCCCGTTCCGTGGGCTGACTCTTAGTTTTTTTTTTGACTGTTTCCTTGGCTGTGCAGAAGCTTTTTATCTTGGGGCGCCTGGGTGGCACAGCGGTTAAGCGTCTGCCTTCGGCTCAGGGCGTGATCCCGGCGTTATGGGATCGAGCCCCACATCAGGCTCTTCTGCTATGAGCCTGCTTCTTCCTCTCCCACTCCCCCTGCTTGTGTTCCCTCTCTCGCTGGCTGTCTCTATCTCTGTCAAATAAATAAANGTTTTTTTTTTGACTGTTTCCTTGGCTGTGCAGAAGCTTTTTATCTTGATGAAGTCCCACAAATTCATTTTATCTTTTGTTTCTCTTGCCTTTGGAGATGTGTCATGAAAAAAGTTGCTGTGGCTAATATCGTAGAGGTTGCTGCCTACGTTCTCCTCTAGGATTTTGATGGATTCCTATCTCACATAGAGGTCTTTCATCCATTTGGAGTTTATCTTTGTCTATGGTGTGAGAGAGTGGTCAAGTTTCGGTCTTTTGCATGTAGCTGTCCAATTCTCTCAGCACCATTTATTGAAGTGTCTGTCTTTTTTTCCACTGGATGTTTTTTCCTGCTTTGTCAAAGATTAGTTGCCCAAGTAGCTGAGGGTCCATTTCTGGGTTCTCTATTCTGTTCCATTGGTCTATGTGTCTGTTTCTGTGCCAGGACCATGTTGTCTTTGTGATCACAGCTTTGTAGTACAGTTCGAAATCTGGCATTGTGATGCCCCCAGCTTTGTTTTTCCTTTTCAACAATTCCTTGGCGAATCGGGGCCTTTTCTGGTTCCACACAAATGTAAGGGCTATTTGTTCCAGTTCTTTGAAAAATGTCCTCGGTATTTTGATCGGGATAGCATTGAACGTGTAGATTGCTCTGGGTAGTATGGACATTATAACTATGTTAATTCGTCCAATCCATGAGCATGGAATATTTTTCCATCCTTTTGTGTCTTGTTCAATGTCTTTCAAGAGTGATTTATAGTTTGTAGAATATAGATACTTTACGTCTCTGGTTAAGTTAATTCCAAGTAACGTATGTTTTTGGTGCTATTGTAAATGGGATGGATTCCCTCATTTCTCTTTCTTCAGTCTCATTATTCGTGTATAGAAATGCAACTGATTTCTGAGCATTGATTTTGTATCCCGCCACATTACTGAATTGCTCTATAACTTCTAATAGTTTGGGAGTGGATTCTTTTGGGTTTTCCATATAGAGTATCATGTCATCTGTGAAGAGAGACATTTTGACTTCTTCTTTGCCGATTTGGATACTTTTTATCCCTTTTTCTTGCCTGATTGCTGTTGCAATGACTTCTAGTACTATGTTGAATAATAATGGCGAGAGTNATAACTATGTTAATTCGTCCAATCCATGAGCATGGAATATTTTTCCATCCTTTTGTGTCTTGTTCAATGTCTTTCAAGAGTGATTTATAGTTTGTAGAATATAGATACTTTACGTCTCTGGTTAAGTTAATTCCAAGTAACGTATGTTT
>NC_048222.1:90295983-90392793 GCF_002007445.2 Ailuropoda melanoleuca | reverse complement strand
TTCATTCACCCTGGCCATCAGAGCATCTAGTTTTGACTGCATTTGGCTCATAGAATTTTTAATTTCTGCCAGATTTGCTCTCATTTCCTCCCTTAGGGAATTTGTATTCTCATTAACACTTTCATTAATACTTTTTTCAAGTCTACACATCATCTTGACCATTGTTACTCTGAATTCTATTTTTGATAATTTGGTTATATCTGTATCCATTAGTTCTGTGGCAGAGGCCACAGATTCATTGTCTTTTCTTTGCTGGGGGGGATTTCTCCTTCTTGTCATTCTGATGAGTAGAGGTTGCGGGGTTGCCCAGAGCCCAAATTATTGACCGGGACCCAGGCCGTGTGCCCTTGTTTTATATGGGATCTTAGGGATGTGGGCTTCTTGATTTTTCAGCCTGCCTTCTGGGGGAGGGGCCTGCCGCGCCGATACTCATGCAACCCTGTTTGGGTAGAGTCTCCGTGTCCCCTTGGAATGAGAATGGGGGTGGGCACACTGTGAGCTGGTATTTCCAGGCTTTTGTTCTGTGGCAGCTTTCCCTGGTGGTTTGCTGTGCCTCTTCTGAGAGTCGGAGCAGCAGTGGCCAAATCTCAGCCTGTCTCAGAATAGAGGGATTGCGGGCCGTTCTCCACTGATGTTCTGGCAACTTTAACACTCTTTCTGTTGGTGCTGCTCAACCCTGCAGTGTCCTGGGATGTGCGCCCCACAGCCGGCGTCCCAGCCCTCACTTCCAGGGCTGGCGCGTCTCTGTCCTTTGTGTTTCTAACACCACCAGCCGCCAGCTACCCCGTGTGCTCCCGGAGCTCCTGGTCTCATTTTGGTTCCAGTGAGCACACTGGAGCTCCGTTTCGTCTGGTGGGGCGTGTTCCCCGGCTCACGGTCTCAGACTGCTCTCTCGAGGTGCCAGTCCACGAGTCCACCCACTTTCCGTGCAGGTGGCTACTGCTTCCTGGCACCCGTGGGGGCTCCCACCCCCTCCTCATTTATCTTCCAATTTCTGTGCGTGGTTTCACGGCTCCCCGCTTCGTACCTCAATACTCAGCACTGGAGATGTTCATTTGTAGACATTCAGATGTATCTTCCTGTGTCTCCGGCTGATTCCGTGGGTGTTCAGGATGGTCTGGTACCTATCCAGCTCGACTCAGGGGACAGGCTGGAAAAGGGGTCCCCTACTCCTCCTCCATCTTAACTCCCTCTATTCTGTGTTGTTCTAATGATAATTTTCTATTTCCTTTATTCCTTCTACATTGTGAATTTGAATTCTTCTGTATAGGAGAGCTGTATCTTCTCATTTATTTATTCATTCATTCAATTTATTATTTTTATTAGTATACATACGGATTTTTTGAATGCATTGAGATTTTATGTATCTTCTTGCTCAAATTTTCCAGGTCTGGACATTGGGAAATCTCTCAGATTTCTTTCTCTGCCCTTTCCACATATCTCATTCTTTTTTTCATGAACTTTTAATTTTAGTATGGTTTTAAATTAGCTGAATAATTGTAATAGTTACCTTTCTCATAAGTCCTACTTTAGGACACGTATTGATACCTTAGTATTAACTCTATTGACATTTTCTTTATTTTTACCTAATGCCCTTTTTTCTGTTCCAGGATCCCATTCAGGACGTCCCATTACATTTAGTATTCATGTCTCCTTAGGTTCCTTGTGACCATGACCATGATTGTTTTGAGAAATCCTGATCAGGTATTTTTTAAGTTTCCCTCTGTTAGGTTTTGCCTGATATTTTCCCTCATTATTGAATTTTATTTATGTGTTTTTGAGAGGAAGTCCACATAAAGTACCATTTTCATTTTATCACATCACGGTCACACTATCAATGTGACTTTCATGGTTGATGTTAACCTTAATCACCTGGCTAATCTTTTTTTTCCCACGTTCTTCCATTACAAAGTTACTCTTTTCCCCCTTTTGCACGTGTATTTTTGGGGAGGAATTCCCTATGCACAAACCATACTGAAGAAGTTGAGAGTTATACTCTATTTCCTTGAGGGAGGACTAACTACGTAAGTTATTTGGAATTTTTCTCCACAGATTTGTCACTTCTCTCCCATTTATTTATTCACTCATTTGCTTTTAGTAGTTGGGAGTCAGGGAGTCTTAGATATTTATTTTATACTTTGGGTTATAATGTAATACTATTTTATTTTGTTTCTCTTCTTGCTCCAGCTTTGGCCAGTGGGAGCTCAGTTGGTTTATATGTGCCATGGACATTGTGGGGTATGTGTGTGGTGGGGGGGTGGGGAGGACTGTATTTTTTTTCTTTCTTTCTTTCTTTTTCTTTCTTTCTTCTTCTTCTCCTCCTTCTCCTTCCTTTTTTTTTTTTTTTCTCCTTTAGCACTTCTTTACTTTCTGGCACTATACGATGTTTCAAGCACATCTGTACATTTCCTGCCCAGGCCTAGAACCATCTGTTTCTCCAAAAAGTCCACTGAAAGCATTCTCTGCCCTCTACTTTCACAAATATTTTTTCTAGCCTCGTGACTTCGCCATTATCCTTATATAAGATTAGGATCTACAAGACCTTAGTAATAAAGAAATTCTCTTTCCCTAATTGGGATAAGTTTCTGGTAGACTGTATTCCTTGTAAAAAAAATAAAAGGTCTTTGTTTTAAAGAATGCTCTGGAGTATTTCACAAGGCATACACTTCCTCTCACCTAGTCTGATCCACAAGGGGATTTTTCCTGGCTTTTCATTGTGAGAACTGGGTAAGTTCCCACAAAATTATGGATGCCCCAATGTTGGGTTTGGCAAGCAAACCCTGAGGCCACAAATGAAGAGATTACTCCAGACACCTTAGTAGGAGAAAGGAGAGGCCTGGGGACCAGAAGCTCTAGTGGCAAAAGGCCCTGAGCCAAGCTTTGTCTCCACTTTTATTAGGGTCTTAGCAACATTATCAGGCGCAAGCGCAATGCAAGGAGGAGGGCGTAACCTTAATGGTCAGGATAATATATGGAGCAGTGTTAGATAAGGAGGAGGAGAAGGAGGAGGAGGAGGAGACAAGGAGTCTGTGAAGTACGTGACCACAACAGGTGCCTGTTTTTCTTCAAAATTTAAACATTTATTCCCTAGATGAGAGCCTTGAGCTGTAGTTAGAATCCAGCCATTTTCAGCCAAGAAACTTCAAAGGAGCCCCAGTGTTCTAGGCACTCCTCCTTTGCTTTTCAATTAGTCTCATCCAGGGAGGCACATACAAATCAGATTTGTCTATCCAGGCACTGTGAATTCCCACACCCCAACACTGTGGACTGCAGGAGTTCTTCATTCTCACATTAGGCCTCACTCAGCTTCTAGCAATTTGCTTAAATTACTGTTAGGCATTCTTACCAGTTTCTTGGGGGTGGGATAAATGGTAGCAGCTGGCTGGCACTCTCCCAGTAAATAAATCTGAGCTGTAACAACTTGAACTTCTCTTCTCTCCGGATTTCAGGTCGGCCGTTTGTCCTGCAACCTTAGCCCATTGGTGGGTAAGAAATCATTTTTTGTTTTAAGTGTTAAGATTTTCCTTGGTGTAAGAAGAGCGGTGAGGACTTCCATGCAGGATCTGAAACCAGAGGTACTATTTCATTTTTTATTGGGCCCCTCCTTACTTACTGCCATTTCAAATTTGTGTTTGAGTACATCCTGTGAATTTTTCATGCTGGTTTTTTTAAATTTTCAACTCTGAAACATCTGTTTCACTCTTTTTTAATAGATTCTGGTAATCTATTGAGGTTTCTTGTTTGCTGAGTCATTTTGATAATCTATTTTTAAATTATTAGACCCGCATTCTTTAATTCTTTGAACATATTTATAATAGTTGATTCATATATTTTCCTGTTAGATTCAAATTGGCCCACTTTGTGTCAGTTGCTACTGAAAACATTTTGAGTATTGGTTGTAATTCCATGTTTCTTTGTATGTCTCTTAGTTTATTGTTGAAAACCGCACATTGTACACAATATAGTATATATTTAGCAATTATTTTATCTGATTCTGATTTTTCTTTTCCCCCTCCCAAGACTTATTGACTGAACCTGTCTCCTCTGACCCAAGCAACCACTGATAACTCTGCTTCATTTGGCTAGATCTTATTTGCTAACCCTATTTTTAGGAGTCTCCTGTGTGTCTACACAGCTTAGTGGTCTGTTCATTATTTGGGCAGAGGTTATACTCAGACTTCTCAGGCCTATAACACTTAGACTCTTTGCCAATTCTGGCCTGTCATTAATGTCAGAGGATTGTGTGGTACTTCTCTGAAACTAATGTGGGGCCTACGATAACAGGCACTCAAAAAATAATTTAAAAAAAAAAGAATATTATGTAACCTCTTCCTGCCTCACTATCTTCATCTGTAAAAAGAGAATAAAGTATTATAGATTTATATTGTTGAATTAAAACACACACAGAAATGGTAGCAGCAATGTCCAGACCACAGTATGTTTCATGAAATGTTAGCTGCTATCTTTAAATGTTTGCAATTACTATAAAATACCTAGTATTTTTAGGAGTCTCCTGTGTGTCTACATAGCTTAGTGATCTGTTAATTATTTGGGCAGAGGTTATACTCAGACTCCTCAGGCCTATAACACTTAGACTCTTTGCTACTGCATTTGCATGTGGTTTGGAGAATGCACTCCGAGTTCATCCAGGTCTCAAGTCTGCCTTAGCTTTTCCTTGTCCAGGTGCCCTCTGTTCTTCCTTGAACATGCACCAAGTTCCCGAACTAGGAAAGGCTCTTTAGATAGTTTAGCCCTTGTCAGACTCTCTTATTTCTAGGATTTTCTTGTTAAATTTTTTGGCTGAAACCCTGCTCATCCAACCTGGGATGGCAACCTCAGTCTATCAGAGCAGTGTGTCTTCGCATTCATTTCCTTCTGTGTTTGCTGCTTATTTAAAAATGACACCAGGGATGAGTTTTTGCACACTTCCTAAAATACTATCCACAACTTGTGGTGTGGAAATTGCCAGTTTTCAGGGTAAACTGTGCCTTGGTAACACTTCCCTCTGAGCTGGATTTGGGAACATTGTAGCAACTTCAGGCAGTAAGGCCAGCAGTCTTCTCTTCTTACCCAAAATTCTAGTGTGTTTTTGTTTTTTGTTTTTTGTTTTTTTTAATGAGTAAATGCTTATCAGTTGTTTTGGGCAATTTATAGAAAAAGCCCTTGAGAATGGTGTTTTTTTGGGATGTTTTCTTCAGCTTTAGACTTGATTTTTGGAAAGTGGATTCCCAACATTTTCACATCTTCCTACAGTCTGCCAAAGCTCAAAGCTACCACCTTGTTATTTGTTCTTAGAGACTAAATCTGAGTGGAAATTCTGAACATGAGCAAAGTAATGATAAACTGCTAACTTCACTACTGGGTATTCTAAATGGGCATTAAAATGAGGAGCTCCATTTCATTATTAGTAGGTTTTTCTTCTTGTATTAGTGAAATTCCCCAACAAGGTACATCTTACTTCTTGCCTAGAGGGTGAAATAAGAAAAGATAATTTTAATGATTCGTATCCAGAATACAATATTCAATCATTCCTCCTCTCTTAATTTTGGTGTTCTTTCTCTTAAGTGTGATTGGTGCCTTCTAGTCTACAGACTGAAATTTGAAAAATTTCTATCAAAAATCAGAATGACTGATTTGAAAAAAAATTCTAAGCTTATATAGGTGTTGGAATCACTAACTCTAGATTCTGAAAACCAGTCTGAGTGATAGCATGCCATCATGAAACACTAAATTCAAGAAAGCAGTATTCTCAGAGTTTTGAAGAAAAATCTGTTGTCATGCAGTTAATTTTTTATTCATACATGAAGCTAAAAGGCATTATACATAATGGTTCAGAAGATATACCACCCATATAATTACACTAAAAAAAAATATTGAAGGTAATCTCTAGTCAGCTTAAATTTGACTAGAGAGTAAGAGATTTAAAATGGGGAAATTGTAGAATAAAAAGTCTTGTGGACCTTCGTTTACTAAAGTTGGGACTCAAATTTAGAAACCTAATTGTGTGATTTGTTGTCGTTATCTTGCTCTCAGCTATTCTGTATCCTATTCTTCACTTGATCTTATTATAACATGTGTTATATATTTACATACTTCCCTTCACATTTCATAGGAAATCTTTTGCTAGATTTAATGGTCATAAAATATTTGTATATTCTGTTTCACTAACTTGCAAAAATTGCTAAAATATTTGTACGTTTAGGACGTTCTGGGAGAAATAACAAATTGTCTCTTTATACATTCACAAACTGGAAAACAGAAACATGGTAGCATTGGATAATTATAAATACCTATGCTCTGGAGTCCTGCTGGTTTCAAATTCTGGCCTGTCATTAATGTCAGAGGATTGTGTGGTACTTCTCTGAAACTAATGTGGGGACTATCATAACAGGCACTCAAAAAATAATTAAAAAAAAGAATATTATGTAACCTCTTCCTGCCTCACTATCTTCATCTGTAAAAAGAGAATAAAGTATTATAGATTTATATTGTTGAATTAAAACACACACAGAAATGGTAGCAGCAATGTCCAGACCACAGTATGTTTCATGAAATGTTAGCTGCTATCTTTAAATGTTTGCAATTACTATAAAAGATAAAAAACTAGGAAATTATTTTCTCTTTCATTAAAATTCTACAATATGTATTTTAAACTAAAAAACACTAAATAATTTTCTATTAAAGGAATATGTAGAAATTATATATAAAGTGATTGAGTGAGAAGATTCCAGATAGAAAAATATGAAATGCTTATTAAAAGAGGGACTTGGAGCAATGAAAAAAATGTTGTGAGAAAAGCAAGAATGGATTATTTTGCAAGTACCTTTGAGAAAGCTCAGGATAGCTGAGGAAAAGCATTCAGAATCTTGTTTTTATGTTCATATTGGAAAATGTAAATGAAATGAGAGTTAATGGGCCAAGTTGGGTCAGTATCATGTTTTCTGCTCTTGTTTATGGTTATTGCAGACAAACCTAGGATAACATGTTATCAATGTTGGGCCTGGGGAGGGCATTTTACTTATTTATTTTTCAGTTTTTAAGATTTTTCTTTTTCTTTTAATTACAGTGATTTAACATACAGTTAAATAGTTTCAGGTGTACAATATAGTGATTCAGCAATTCTGTACATTACTCAGTGCTCATCAAGATAAGTGTACTCTTAATCCCCTTCACCTGTTTCACACATTCCCACATCTGCCTCCCTTCTGGTAACCATCAGTTTGTTCTCTATAGTTAAGAGTCTCTTTTTTAGTTTCTTTTGTTTTTCTTTTTGTTTTTTCCTTTGTTTTGGTTGTTAAATTTTTGAGAAAGCATTTTAGACTGGCTATTATAAACCTAGTATCAAGTTTCTAAGCTTTACAACAATCTAGAAATTTTTTTGAGACTTAAACACAGGCACACATACATAATACATACACACCACACAAAACATAAATAAATTTGAACTATTTAAATTATGAAAAATGAATTTTAAATATATGAACTAGGGAGGAATAAGATAGCCAAGTAGTAGGAGGACCTTATGCTTGCCTCATCCCTCCAACACTTGACTCTTCATACTTATCAAATCATTCTGAACTCCCATGAAATCCATCAGAGGACTGAGAGAACAAACTGAACAACTAGAGGGAGAAAGAGGCTACAAGGCAGAAGGTGGGAGGTGTGTTGATGTGATTTGGGGGAGAAAAGAATCACGGGTACAGCAGAGTAGAGGGAGCACTGATCGCAGAGAGAGAGAGAGAGAGAGAGAGAAGCACACAGGGGATTGCATGGGAAAAACGCTTCTCCCAAACCACTGACTGGGAAAATGAGAGGGGCTGATTATTGCAAGTTTTACAACCCAGCAGTTGCAGTACTATGTATTTACCCAAAGGATACAAAAATACTGATTGAAAGGGGCACATGCACCCTGATGTTTATAGAAGCATTATCAACAATAGCCAAATTATAGAAAGAGCCCAAATGTCCATCAACTGATTAATAGATACAGATGGTGTGGTGTATACATACAATGGAATATTACTTAACCATCAAAAAGAATGAATTCTTTCCATTTGCAATAACATGGATAGAGCTAGAGTGTATTATGCTAAGTGAAATAAGTCAAAGACAAATACCATATTATTTCATTAATATGTGGAATTTAAGAAACAAAACAGATGAACATAGGGGAAAGGAAACTAAAAGAGTGAAGAAAATAGTAAAAGATCATTAACTACAGAAAACAAACAGGGTTGATGGAGGGGAGGTGGGAGCATGATGGGCTAAATGGGTGATGGGTATTAAGGGGAGCACTTCTTATGAACACTGGCTGTTATATGTAAATGATGAATCACTAAATTCTACTCCTGAAACCACTATTACACTATGTTAACTAACTAGAACTTAAATACAAATTTGAAAAGAAAAAAGTAAATACATAAGAAATAATGTAGTCATTAGTTCACATATTTAATTAAATTATATTGATAAAATAAAACATATATCATAAAATTTATTTTTAATACAATTCCAATCAATAAAAATAATCTTAAAGATATCCAGCAAAATTTTGTTTAAAGTGGGATATATTTAAGGGTGCCTGGATGGCTCAGTTAAGTGACTGACTCTTGATTTCAGCTCAGGTCTTGATCTCAGAGTTGGGAGATCAAGCCCTGTGTTGGGCATGGAACCTACTTTTTTTTAAAAAAATGGGATATTTATAAAGTTTAATATATTTGACATGATATAAAGAGATGGGTTCAAAAGTTGTGCCCAAGGACTACATATTTTTTAAAACCGTCCTTCATAATGTTCAGTGCAAATTTTCTGGCAACAAGCATTAAAACAACCATGAATCGATACAAATCGACAACAAGCACAGAAGAGAGATGCAATATCTGGGCTTGAATGCAACAGCAGCCAGACCCACCCACCCACCCTCCAGTTGAGGCCTCCCACAAGTATTGATTATTATGTCTGGGAAAATGGTGGCTTTAGGTGTGAGATTCAGAGAAGGTCCATATTTTCCCCATGTACTGAATAAGTGAAAATAGTGTTGCTGTATGTAGTTTGGAGGATCTTGGGGGAATAGATGGAGTACAGTTATGAAACAAGTTTAGTCAATATATTATGAATGTGTGGGAAGAATGTGGGTCTTGCAGACAATGGGAAGAAATTTGGGGCATGAAAGGGGAAACATCAGTCTTTTAAGGACTGGTGGATCACAAAAGAAATTGACTCTTCATCGTCACCTTGGAAGTTTCGTGAATGTACAGAAATTAAATGAGCCAGGGATGAGATTTTGCAATACCAGAGAGTGAACTGAAAATAGAGTATTTAAAATAGTTTAATCAAAAATTGTGTGCATATAAATGTGTATATATGTGTATATACACAGATAAATGTGTAAGTATGTGTTTATAGGCCATGTTAAATGGAGAAACAGCATCAGGATTTAATTCATGTGATTATACTGAAGCCTATTAATGAGTGACAAGACTAGAATATCATATAAGCAAAGATCAACACCTTGTTTTATTGTAATGAGTACTTTTTGACATAAACTTGTGCTATTAAAATTGTTATTGTTCTTGCTATTTTTACGGATAGCTATATATATGGTGAGTGAACAGTGGCACGCTTCTGATTGCTAATCTGTACAAGTTGTGACCTAATTTTTCTATTAATGACCTTGGAACTAGTTATACATTCTAATTCCACATGGCTTTATTACGTTTTTCTGGTAGGGATTCCAACAGGACCTTTTGCAGCTACATGAGAAGCAGTACTCAAACTGCTATCTTGTCTTGCACATCCACGATTACACTCTGTTTACCCTGTATTTTAATGCTTTCCATGATTGGTTACTCTACTAACCTCCAACACTCAAGGCTTTGAATTTCCTAACTTTAAACATTGCAGCTTATATCAGATGACAAAGCCCTAGATATAGGGCCCTAGATATAGAAACTAGAAAGAAGGAAGTCAATATAATAATTTGGAAAAGGAACAATGTTTTGGAAAGCTATCTGGTTGTAGTTACCTGCCTCTTGAAATTGGCTAGAAATAGAGAACTCAGAATGGAAAAGAAGACAAAACCTGTTTCTCAAATCTTTTTGGTTTTTTTTTAATTTTGGGTTTTTTTTTTCTTTGTTTAATCTTGTTTTTGGGTTTTTTCCCCCCTCTCTTTCTGGTATTACTTCTGCTTGACACATTGTATCTAAATTTGTTTCTTAATAATCAAAGTGTTCACTTTTAAATGAGACATATAGGTATTGAGTAGATAGGCATGAATGTGAGTGTATTTTGTCATTGGATATACAAACATATCTGATAATTTCATGTTCCTTGAATTCTGATTCCTGGGCTTAAAATGATCCCCTCCTACACTATTTGGTCAGTACCTTTTGGTTCTTGGGTGGATGATTTTCTATCAACTCTTCATCTTCGTATGTAGACTCCTCCTTGTAATAAAGTCTCCATTTTCTGTTACCTCCAGTTGTCCTGGTTAAGAATTTCAAGACTTTCAGCCACTTTCATGTATTTCTAATGTGAATTTTAATCAATGCAAAATTCTTGTACTTTGATTCACAAGATGACTAAAGTATCTTGTATTCAAATTGTTTTACTTTGTAGAGGGGTGGTAATGGTTATGTTTTGTGGAGTTTGGAATACATAGATGTATGCATTTGTCAAAAAGTAAATGTGCACTTAAGATTTGCATTTTATTATACCTAAGTTTTACATGAAAGAAGAAAACTGAACAAATATGGTATCTATATAATATGCATGCTGAGATATTTAGGGAGAAGACTAGTGATGTGGAACTTACTCTGAAAACCATAAAAATATAAGATGCATTAACAGATACATAGATAAATGATAAATATATGACAAAGTATAAAATGTTAATGGTAGAATCTAAGTAGTAGTTTGTGAGTGCTTACTGTAAAATTCTTTCAACTTTTCTATATGTTTTTATTTTTTATAATAGAATGTTGGGGAAAATAACACAATGTTCCATGTTTTGAAAAGATTGGTATGTTGCTCATCACTGATATTTAAAGATATCACCAGCATAAATTTCAGATACTGATTTCCTGAAATGATTTAACTACTCAAATTTTGATCAAAATTCCTTTAGATAATATTGTTGAACAACAAAAATCCACCTTTCATTGACTTTTTATATGTACCAGGTACTATTTGGGGCACTTTAAGTGTACTATCTTTGGGGTGCCTGGGTGGCTCAGTCAGTTAAGTGTATGGCTCTTGGTTTAGGTTCAGGTCATGATCTCAGGGTCCCTGTGCTCAGCAAGGAGTCTATTTATGGATTCCCTCTCTCCTACTCCCTCTCCATCTGCATCTCTCATGTGTTCTCTCATGAGTGCTCTCAAATAAATCTTTTTTAAAAAAAGTATTATCATTTACATTTCCATAGCTCAGAAAGATAACCATTATTCTCCTTTTCCTTTCTTTTCTTTTTCTTTTTTTCTTTCTTTCTTTTTTTTGGGGGGGGCTCAGAGATGGTTTATACTGACTTCAGTATAATTAGTATAGTTACTTGCTTTAGTGTACCAGCCTTTAGTATATGGACTATTTTTGTTTTAGTATTACTAGTAAGTAGAAGCAGCAGAATTCAACTCCAGTTATTTGGCCCCCACATCTATGTTCTACTACTCTTTTTTGCTGCCTCCTTAAGTCTTCTCATTTCAAGTAATAGGCACCAGCACAAAAGTAGAACATTTGGAAGATTGTTTTTAATGATGTTTTGACTTTTAAGAACAATATCTCTTAATAACAATATCAACTTAGAGTTTATATGAATATGTAATTTATTATAGCCTTAAAGCTTATATTTGGTTCTAAGGTGTCTATGCTAGTATCACCCATTCTTAATGTGTAATTTGGAGCGGTGAAATTGGAAAATGATTAAATCATTTTTCATCTTTCACTCTATTTTCTGTCCAGTGATAAATGTGAATGTAGAATTTGTGACGGAAATGTGGTGTCAGACATTTAATTATATTTTCTCACAAACTTTCTTTGCAGAGAAATTGAGCATACCTTCTAAAGGCTTCACATTACTAAGATGTTTATATGGCAGTCAAAGATAATACATTTTATATCAATCTTTAATATACTGTTTATTTATTTGTTTTCAAGTCAGGAAGTAGATATCATTTAGCCAGAGACAGCTTTTCACAAAACTGTCATTCTTTATGGTGTTCATACACTTTCTAAAGAGTATAAAGTTTTTTAGAATTATTTGAAACTACAGAAAATGAAGCAAATTGTAAAAGATTATTTCCCAAATGAATTATTATGTTCCCTATGACTTAATTTGTTCTGACAATTTTTGTAGCAGCAATACAGTTTTCTTCTGACAAGTACAATTCGGTTTGGTAAAGTGCATTTATTTCATGTTTCTGAGAAAGGAACTCGAATGGAGAAATATCTGTGATGGAATGGACGGTGCAGAAGAAAGAGTGAATTTAGGTAAATGTTCAACTACAGTTCATAAAACAAATCCATCCACCGCCATTGTAAGTTTAAGCAACAGCCTCTTTAAAATAGAATAGATTGTATAATGGTGTGTTGTCTTTTAGAGTCAGAGTTGAGAAAGAAAGAAAAATATATGAGAGCAAAGAGAAAGATATTCTTGTTAATCTGCTAGAGCTTTTAATGTCTTGAAATCATATAAAAAGAAATTGTGAGGCTTGGTCAGATCCCCCTCTTAGAAGCATTAATAGCATCAGAAATCCTTTCAATGCATTTATCACCTTTGGAATTTCATATGTAGCTGCTGAACACTTGATCAATATCTGTCTACTTTATAAGATTGTATGCTCCACAGTGTCCGAGATCATATCTGGTTTTGTTCAACATTTTCTTCCAGTTCCTAGCACTAGGGCTAAACCAAAAGGAGGCATCTCAAATATTGATAGAATCAATGAGCTATTGGTTTTACTTTCTGAAATTACCTCATAAATTCTATTTAACGCCTAATTCTTGTTCTAAAAACTCCATATAGTATGGCTTTTATAAAGTACAGCTCTCATAAACATCCATTTATACAGTTCATTAGAGTGTCTTGTGAGAACTGGGACTCAAAGTTTGGTGCAGATTCTGGTGTTCTCTTTATTATACCATATGCTTTACTAGTATACATTCTTTTAATTTTAAAAGCACTCTCTGAAGAAATATTATTTTGTATTTCTTGATTATACAGCACTTATGGTATAATGCTATAGAATGTTTGTGGATAGAGATAATAAAAGTTATTAAATACCATTAGGAATAAATGAATTTTTGAAACTTTTAGAATTCCAAATGGAGAAAATAGAATTGTCATAAAAATAATAAAATTCCTAGTGAGTAGATGGTTGTTTGAAGAATACATTTCAATAGTGTACTAAGTTGCAACTCCTTTTCTAAGTCTTCTGGCCTTGTCTCACATTTCCTGTCTGCCATATAAACTAATTTGAAAAAAAAAAATAAGTTCCTTATACAATGGTATAGTAACCAGTTATCAACTGTGTTCCTTTGGAGAAACAATTCTATTTTTGGAGTAGGAATGAAATTGATCATTTTCAAGGGGATCTGAATTAGACTTAATCATATTTTCTCTTCATAAATAAGTTTAATAGCTCAAGTCTATGATCAATTATAGGACAATTATAAAGCCCTCTTCAAATTAAGATATTTTTAATAATGAATTCACATATTTCCAGAGGAATGTCTAAGTCCTAATTTAGATATCTAGGTAGTTATAAAAATTATAACCTATTTCCTCAATAGAATGTGAGTCTCCCTAAAGCACTAGGGAGTGAATAAATACCATTGGAAATTACTTAAATTCTAGAGACATTATAGATTACTTATTGACATTGATTATAAGATAATGGAGAAATTCATTGGCAATGTAGTCATAAGTTTGTTGTTTTTTTACTTTCAACATATCCTGAAATCCTATAGCCATCTGAGATTACCCTTCTTTTGGAGATGCCATTGCCTCATTGATGATAGGATAGACTACTAATTAATTATACAAAACTCAGTTTCCACCAAACTCTTTCTGAAGATTTTTGAAGTATAGATTGTTTTATACTCTGTGTGGGACATTACTTCTTAACTACTAGGACCTGCTGCACTGTAATCATCTGAAGCTTACTAAGCCCCTTCTTGAAGGATGTTCTAAGCTCTCTCTCTCACTGATCCACTATCCCAAACACTGACAGATCTCTTTCATTATTCTCTAGTCACAGTTAATACAAGACCAGTGCTGAGTTTGGTTGTATAATGAAGTTTTCCTGGGAAGACTTACAGCACAGAGCAGGGGGAAAAAAACAAAAACAACAACAAAAAACGCTGAAAACCAGAAATCCCCTCCATCACCTTCTGGCATTTTCCGTTCTCCTTAGAACTTAGCCTCCAGGCCCATGACTTTGTAATTGGACATATTCCTTACCTCAGAGCCCCTTCTCCTAAGCCCTGGCCAGAGGAAACTGCAGTACACTTAATATAAAATAATGTCCAGTCCAAAAGAAGATAACCTCTCTCAGGATCATATAATTTTATTTTCTAATTGATCTGAATCTCATCATCCTGTATATTGCATTAACTTTGCATAACCAGAGGACATCTTATATGAGAAAACAAAAATAAAGGATAACCCCAAAGACAAATTCAATTCATGCTTGACAATAGATAAGAGTTTTGTTTGTTTGGTTTTGGTTTTGTTTTAATCAGATTCTTATGAAGGACTGGTGACTTTGATCAGGAGACCCCTGGTTCCCTTTTTACCTAATAAAATTAATTAGGGTAGGGAGAGGGAAAAAATTGTGCTCTTTTTTTCTAAATGAATCCAAGAGTTTAAATTTCTATCATTCCTACTTTACATTTGTTATCCTTATCTTTAGTTTGTAATCTCCTTAGTGGCTGTTTACCAACCTGGACACGTGGATTACTTCTTGCTCATTGTGGTTCTCAGTAAATAAGTTAGTCTATCAATTCAACAAGAAAATAAAAGTATGTCATATAAATTTTCTCAATTTTCTTCTCCTCCTTTATAATTGTAACTCCAGTTATTCATTTTCTAAGAAAACGAGTCATCTGTACTTTATTTGAAGGTGAATTATTTGTTTTCTGGGTTCCATCCTCTCATCTTATGAATTATTGCCTCCAGTTATCAATTTTTAACCTTGCCATCTATTTCCCTGGTGATTTATCTCCCTCTCTATCAAATAATTAGAAATATTATTCATATATCTTTTCTAAATCCTGTCTTCTTCCTGTGTACAGGAACTCAAAATTAGAAAAAAAAAACCACTCAATGAAATAAATAACTTAGTGATTCAAATTACAAAAAAAACACTGACATTTTCCTCAGCATGAAGTATAATCATTAGTTTCTGTTGTTATTAGTTTCTGTTGTTAAATCATACTGTACACTTCTATACATTGCTCAGTGCATATCAAGGTAAGTGTACTCTTGATCACCTTTATTTTACCCCTCACCCCACCTACCTGCCCTTTGGCATCCACCAATTTGTTCTCTGTATTTAAGAGTCCATTTTTGTTGTTGTTGTTGTTGTTTGTTTGTTTCTTTATTCTTCATTGTTTCTGAAATTTCACACATGAGTGAAATTATATGATATTGGGTTTTCTCTGAATGACCTATTCACTAGCATTATATCCTCCAGGGCCATCCATGTTGTTGCAAATGGCTAGATCTCATTCTTTTTTGTGGCTAGTATTCACACACGTGTGTGTGTGTGTGTGTGTGTGTGTTCACAACTTCTGTATCCATTCATCCTTCTATGAATAGATACTTGGGTTCCTTCCAGATCTTGTCTGCTGTAAATCCTACTGAAATAAATGTAAGGGTCCAATTCCAAGATGGCAGAGGAGCAAGAGACCTAAAGTTTGTCTGGTCCCAGGAATTCAGCTAGAGAGCTACCAAACTGTTCCAAATACCTATAAATGCAACTGGAGAATGAAGAAAAGAGCAGCAGAAACTCTATGAACAGAAAAGTGACCACTTTCTGCAAGGAGGAGAAAAGATGGTGGAGGAGTAGGAGACCCTTTCTCAGCTGGTCCCGAGTCGAGCTGGATATCTACCAGACCATCCTGAAAAACTATGGAATCAGCCTGAGATGCAGAAAGATACATCTGGATCTCTACAAATGAACATCTCCAGCACTGAGTATTGAGGTATGAAGTGGGGAGCTGTGAATCCACGCACAGAAATCGGAAGATAAATGAGGAGGGGGTGGGAGCCCCCACGGGTGCCAGGAAGCAGTAGCCACCTGCACTGGGGAGTGGGCCGGACTCGTGGACTGGCACCTCTGAAAGAGCAGACTGAGACCGTGAGCCTGGGAATGCACGTGTGACTAGACTGAAAACCGGAGCTCCGGAGCACTCACTGGAACTGGACTAAAACCGGGAGCTCGGGAGTGCGTGCACATCCAAACTGAAAACCAGAGCTTCTGGATGCATACTCAAATTAGACTGAAACTGAGAGCTTGGGAGCACGCGTGTGACTAGACTGAAAACCAGCACCCTGGAGCACACGCGAACCACACTGAAACAGGGACCTCGGGAGTGCACGCAGGAACAGGGGTGGCTGGAGGTGTTAGAAGCACAAAGTACAGAGATGTGCCAGCACTGGAAGTGAGGGCTGGGAGAGCAGCTGTGCGGCACACAATTTGGGACACTGCAGGGTTTTTTAGCAGCACCAAGAGAAACAGAGTTAAAGTGGCCAAGAGAACTCAGTGGAGGGCAGACTGCGATCCCTCTGTTCTGAGACAGAGGCTAGGATACAGCCACTGTGGCTCTGACTCTCAGGAGAGTCACAGAAAACCACCAGGGAAAGCTGTTAGAGAACAAAAGCCTGGAAATACCAGCTCACATTGTGCCCATCCCCATCCTCCCTTGCAGGGGACAGGGTGACTCTACCTAAACAAGGTTGCCTGAGTATCAGTGTGGCATGCCCCTCCCCCATAAGGCAGGCTGAAAAATCAAGAAGCCCACATCCCTAAGGTCCCTATAAAACAAGTGCACACTGCCTGGGTCCTGTTCAATAATTTGGGCTCTGGGCATCCCTGCAACCTCTCCTCATCAGAATGACAAGGAGGAAAAATCTCCCCCAGCAAAGAAAAGATAACGAGTCTGTGCCTCTGCCACAGAACTGATGGATATTGATATAACCAAATTGTCAGAAATGGAGTTCAGAGTAACAATGGTCAAGATGATGTGTAGGCTTGAAAACAAAATTAATGAAAATATTAAGAATATAGAATCTCTAAGGGCAGAAATGAGAGTGAATCTGGGAGAAATTAAAATGCTATGTGTCAAATGAGTCTAAACTAGATGCTCTGACAGTCAGGGTAAATGAGGCAGAAGAACGAATTAGTCAATGGGAGGATGGGATGGTAGAAGAGAAAGTTAAAACAGAAACTTGGCTCAAAAAAATCCAATCTCAAAAATGTAGATTATGGGAGATTACTGACTCAATGAAACATTCCAATGTCAGAATCATCACCATCCCTGAGGGGGTGGAGAAAGAGAGAGATCTAGAAAAGATATTTGAACAAATTGTAGCTTAGAACTTTCCTAATCTGGCAAAGGAAACAAGCATTCGTGTTCAAGAGGCAGAGAGGACCCCTCCCAAGGTCAATGAGAACAGACTTTCACCACGTCACATCATAGTGCAATTCGCAAATATTAGATCCAAGGCTACAGTCTTGAAAGCTGCCAGGGGGAAGAAAATGCTTATGTACAGAGGGAAAAATACCAGAATAATGTCAAAACTGTCTACAGAGACCTGGCAGGCTAGAAAGGGTTGGGAGGGTATTTTCAAAGCTCTATCTGAGAAGAACATGCAGCCAAGGATCCTTTATCCAGCAAGGCTGTCATTCAGAATTGATGGAGAGATAAGGACCTTCCAGGATTGGCAGAAACTGAAGGAATTCGTAACCACCAAACCAGCCCTACAGAAGATATTAAGGGGGGTTCTATAAAAGTTCCCCAAGAGTGATACAGAACAGAAAGTTACAATCTATAGGAAAAAGACTTCTCAGGCAACATGACATCATTAAAATCCTATCTCTCAATAATCACTCTCAGAGGAAATGGACTAAATGCTCCCATAAAATGCCACAGGGTTGCAAATTGGATAAAAAGACATGACCCATCCATTTGTTGTCTTCAAGAGACTCATTTAGATCCTAAAGATACATCCAGACTGAAAGTGAAGGGATAAATGATTTTTCATGCCAATGGACCTCAAAAGAAAGCTGGGGTAGCAATTCTCATATCAGACAGATTAGATTTTAAACTAAAGACAGTTGTTAGAGTTACAGAAGAACACTATATTATTCTTAAAGGATGTATCGAACAAGTGGATCTGACAATTATAAATATCTATGCCCCCAACAGGGGAGCAGCTAGATACACAAGCCAACTCTTAACCAGAATAAAGAGACATAGAGATAATAATACGTTAATAGTAGGGGACCTCAACACTCCATTCTCAGCAATAGATCACCTTTGCAGAAAATCAACAAATAAACAAGAGCTTTGAATGACATACTAGACCAGATGGACCTCATTGATATATATAGAACACTACACCCCAGAACAACAGAGTACTCATTCTTTTTGAATGCACATGGAACTTTTTCCAGAATAGACCATATACTGGGTCACAAAACAGGTGTCAACTGATACCAGAAGACTGAGATTATTCCCTGCATATTGTCAGACCACCATGCTTTGAAACTGGAACTCTATCACAAGGAAAAATATGGAAGAAACTCAAAGAGTTGGAAACTAAGCACCATCCTGCTCAAGAATTATTGGGTAAACCAGGAAATTAAAAATCAGCTTAAATAATTTTTGGAGACCAATGAAAATGAAAACAAATTGGTCCAAAACCTATGGGACACTGCAAAGGCGGTTCTAAGGGGAAAATACATAGCCATCCAAGCCTCACTCAAAAGAATAGAAAAATCTATACTGCAGTTTTTATATTCTCACCTCAAGAAGCTGGAGCTAGAACAGAAGAACAGGTCTAACCCATGCACAAGAAGGTAGGTGATCAGGATTAGAGCAAAGATCAATAAATTAGAGACCAGGAGCACAGTAGAACAGATCAACAGAACTAGAAGCTGGTTCCTTGAAAGAATAAAGAAGATCGATAAGCCACTGGCCAGAATTATTTAAAAGAATAGAGAAAGGACCCAAATTAATAAAATTATGAATGAAAGGTGAGAGATCACAACCAACACCAATAAAATAGGAAGGATAATTAGAAACTTTTATCAACAGCTTTATGCCAATAAATTAAGCAACCTGGAAGAAATGGATGCCTTCCTGGAAACCTATAGCCTACCAAGACTGAAACAGGAAGAAATTGGCTATTTAAACAGACTGATTAATTATGAAGAGATTGAAGCAGTGATCAAAAACCTCCCCAAAAACAAGAGTACTGGGCCTGACAGATTCCCTAGGGAATTCTACCAAACCTTCAGAGAAGAAATCATACCTATTCTCCTGAAGCTGTTTCAAAAAATAGAAACAGAAGCAAAACTACCAAACTCATTCTAGTAGGGCCAGTATCACCTCGATACCCAAACCAGGCAAAGACCCCATCAAAAAGGAGAATTACAGACCGATATCCCTGATGAATATGGACACCAAAATTCTCAACAAGATCCTAGCTAATAGGATCCAACAGTACATTAAAAGGATTACCCATCAAGACCAAGTGGGATTTATCCTTCCGATGCAAGGGTGGTTCAACATTTGCAAATAAATCAGTGTGCTGGATCATATCAACAAGAAGAGAGTTAAGAACCATTTGATCCTCTCAATTGATGCAGAAAGAACATTTGACAAAATACAGCATCTTTTCTTGATTAAAACCCTTCAGAGTGTAAGGATAGAAGGTACATTCCTCCATTTCATAAAAACCATCTATGAAAAGCCTACAGCGAATATCATTCTCAACAGGGAAAAGCTGAAAGCCTTTCTCTTAAGATCAGGAACACGGCAAGGATGCCCACTCTCACCGTTATTATTCAACATAGTACTAGAAGTCCTTGCAACAGCAATCAGAAGTCAAAAAGGGATAAAATGTATCCAAATTGGCAAAGAAGAAGTCAAACTATCTCTCTTTGCGGATGACATGCTACTCTATATAGAAAACCCAAAAGACTCCACTCCCAAACTACTAGAACTTATAGAGCAATTCAGTAATGTGGCAAGATACAAAATCAATGCTCAGAAATCAGTTGCATTTTTATACACAAACAATGAGACTGAAGAAAGAGAAATTAGGGAATCCATCCCATTTACAATAGCACCAAAAATCATATGTTATCTCGGAATTAACCAGAGACATAAAGGATCTATATTCTAGAAACTACAAATCACTCTTGAAAAACATTGAGGAAGACACAAAAAATGGAAAAATATTCCATGCTCATGGATCAGAAGAGTAAATATAGTTAAAATGTCTATGCTACCCAGAGTAATCTACACTTTCAATACCATCCCGATCAAAATACAATGACATTTTTCAAAGAACTGGAACAAACAACCCTTAAATTTATGTGGAACCAGAAAAGGCCCCGAATCGCCAAGGAATTGTTGAAAAGGGAAAAAAAAAAAACTGGGAGCATCACCTTGCTGGATTTCAAGCCCTACTACAAAGCTGTGATCACAAAGGCAGCATGGCACTAGCACAAAAACAGACACATAGACCAATGGAACAGAATAGAGAACCCAGAAATGGACCCTCAGCTCTTTGGGCAACTAATCTTTGACAAAGCAGGAAAAAACATCCAGTGGAAAAAAGACAGTCTCTTCAATAAATGGTGCTGGAAAAATTGGACAGGTATAAGCAAAAGAATGAAACTTGACCACTCTCTCACACCATACACAAAGATAAACTCCAAATGGATGAAAGACCTCGATGTGAGACAGGAATCCATCAAAATACTAGAGGAGAACATAGGCTGCAACCTCTTTGACATCGGCCACAGCAACTTTTTTCCTGACACATCTCCAAAGGCAAGAGAAACAAAAGATAAAATGAACTTGTGGGATTTCATCAAGATAAAAATCTTCTTCACAGCCAAGAAAACAGTCAAAAAAAACTGAGGCAGCACATGGAATGGGAGAAGATATTTGCAAATGACACTACAGATAAAAGACTAGTCTCCAAGATCTACAAAGAACTTCTCAAACTCAAAATTCAAGAAACAAATAATCAAATGAAAAAATGGGCAGAAGATAAGAACAGACACTTTTCCAATGAAGACATACAAATGGCTAACAGGCACATGAAAATATGTTCAAAATCATTAGCCATCAGGGAAATTCAAATCAAAACCACCTTGAGATGCCACCTTACACCAGTTAGAATGGCAAAAATTGACAAGGCAGGAAACAACAAATGTTGGTGAGGATGTGGAAAAAGGGGATCCCTCTTACACTGTTGGTGGGAATGCAAGTTGGTGCAGCCACTTTGGAAAAGAGTGTGGAATTCCTCAAAAAGGTAAAAATTGATCTACCCTATGACCCAGCAATTGCACTACTGGGTATTTACCCCAATGATACAGATGTAGTGAAAGGAAGGGCCATATGCACCCCAATGTTCATAGCAGCATTGTCCACAATAGCGAAATTGTGGAAGGATCTGAGATGCCCTTCAACAGATGACTGTATTAAGATGATGTGGTCCATATATACAATGGAATATTACTTAGTCATCAGAAAGAACAATTACCCAACATTTGCAGCAACACGGACTGACGGGACTGGAGGAGATTATGCTAAGTGAAATATGTCAAGCAGGAAAAGACAATTATCATATGGTTTCACTCATTTATGGAACATAAGAAATAGGAAGATCGGTAGGAGAAGTGAAGAATGAAGGGGGGTAAACAGATGGGGGAATGAACCATGAGAGACTGTGGACCCTGGGAAACAAACTGAAAGCTTCAGAGGAGGAAGGTGGGGGATTGGGATAGGCCGGTGATGGGTATTAAGGAAGGCACGTATTGCATAGTGCACTCGGTGTTATTCGCCAATGATGAATCATGGAATATTGCATCAAAAACTGGGGATGTACTGTATGGTGACTAATATAATAAAATAAAAATTATAAAAAAGAAATGTTAAGGTGCATATATCTTTTTGAGTTAATTTTTCATTTTCTTTGTGTATATACCCTGTAGTGGAATTACTGGATCATATAACTCTATTTTTAATATTTTAGGGACTATATACTCTTTTGCACAGTGACTGCACTGATTTGCCTTCCCACTAACAGAGCATGAGGGTTCCTTTTTCTCCACATCGTCACCAAAATTTGCTGTTTCTTATATTTTTATTTTAGTCTTTCTGGCATATGTGAGGTGATATCTCATTGGGCTTTTAATCAGATGAATGATGATGAATGATGAGCTGCTTTTCTTGTGTCTGTTGGCCATCTGGAGGTCGTCTGTGGAGAAATATCTGTTTGTGTCTTCTGCCCATTTTTTAATCGAATTATTTGTTTTTTGGTTGTTGAATTGTATCAGTTCCTTATATATTTTGGATATCTTTTATCAGATTTGTCATTTGCAAGTATCTTCTTCCATTCTGTAGGTTACCTTTTAGTTTTTATTGATTGTTTCCTTTCTTGTGCAGAAACTTTTTATTTTGGTGTAGTCCCAATAGTTTGTTTTTGCTCTTATTTCCCTTGCCTCAGAAGACCTATCTAACAAAATGTTGCTATGGCCAATGTCAAATTACTGCCTGTGCTCTCCTCTAGAATTTTTATGGTTTTACATCTCATATTTAGGTCTTTACTACATTTTGAGTTTATTTTTGTGTATGGTGTAAGACAGTGGCCCACTTTCATTCTTTTGCATGTAGCTGTCCAGTTTTCCCAGCACTATTTATTGAAGAGCTAGTGTTTATCCCATTGGATATTCTTTCCTGCTTTGTCAAAAATTAATTGGCCATATAATTGCGGGTTTATTTCTGGGTTTTCTATTATGTTGCATTGACCTATGTGCTTATTTTTGTGCCAGTACCATACTGTCTTTTTTTTTTTTAATGTGGATTTATTTATTTATTTATTTTTTATTTTTTAAATTTTATTTTATTATATTATGTTAATCACCATACAGTACATCCCCAGATTCCGATGTAAAGTTTGATGCCATTAGTTGCGTATAACACCCAGTGCACCATGCAATACGTGCCCTCCTTACTACCCATCACCAGTCTATCCCATTCCCCCACCCCCTCCCCTCTGAAGTCTTCAGTTTGTTTCTCATAGTCCATAGTCTCTCATGTTTCATTCCCCCTTCTGATTACCCCCCTTTTCTTTATCCCTTTCTTCCCCTACCGATCATCCTAGTTCTTATGTTCCATAGATGAGAGAAATCATATGATAATTGTCTTTCTCTGCTTGACTTATTTCACTTAGCATTATCTCCTCCAGTGCCGTCCATGTTGCAGCAAATGTTGAGAATTCGTTCTTTCTGATAGCTGAGTAATATTCCATTGTATATATGGACCACAGCTTCTTAATCCAGTCATCTGTTGAAGGGCATCTCGGCTCCTTCCATGATTTGGCTATTGTGGACAATGCAGCTATGAACATTGGGGTGCATATGGCCCTTCTCTTTACTACGTCTGTATCTTTGGGGTAAACACCCAGTAGTGCAATGGCTGGGTCATAGGGTAGTTCAATTTTTAACTTTTTAAGGGACCTCCACACTGTTTTCCAGAGTGGCTGTACCAACTTGCATTCCCACCAACAATGTAGGAGGGATCCCCTTTCTCCACATCCTCTCCAACAATTGTTGTTTCTTGCCTTGTCTATCTTTGCCATTCTAACTGGCGTAAGGTGGTATCTCAGTGTGGTTTTGATTTGAATTTCCCTGATGGCTAATGATTTTGAACATTTTTTCATGTGTCTGTTAGCCATTTGTATGTCTTCATTGGAAAAGTGTCTGTTCATATCTTCTGCCCATTTTATGATTTGTTTATTTGTTTCTCGTGTATTGAGTTTGAGAAGTTCTTTGTAGATCTTGGATACCAGTCCTTTATCTGTGGTGTCCTTTGCAAATATATTCTCCCATTCCGTGGGCTGTCTCTTAGTTTTTTTGACTGTTTCCTTGGCTGTGCAGAAGCTCTTTATCCTGATAAAGTCCCATAAGTTCATTTTATCTTTTATTTCTCTTGCCTTTGGAGATGTGTCGTGAAAAAGGTTGCTCTGGCCGATGTCATAGAAGTTGTTGCCTATGTTCTCCTCTAGAATTTTGATGGATTCCTGTCTCACATTGAGGTCTTTCATCCATTTGGAGTTTATTTTTGTGTATGGTGTGAGAGAGTGGTCAAGTTTCATTCTTTTGCATGTAGCTGTCCAATTTTCCCAGCACCATTTATTGAAGAGACTGTCTTTTTTCCACCGGATGTTTTTTCCTGCTTTATCAAAGATTAGTTGCCCAAAGAGCCGAGGGTCCATTTCTGGGTTCTCTATTCTGTTCCATTGGTCGATGTGTCTGTTTTTGTGCCAGTACCATGCTGTCTTTGTGATCACAGCTTTGTAGTACAGCTCGAAATCCGGCATTGTGATGCCCCCAGCTTTGTTTTTCCTTTTCAACAGTTCCTTGGAGATTCGGGGCCTTTTCTGGTTCCATACAAATTTAAGGACTATTTGTTCCAGTTCTTTGAAAAATGTCCTCGGTATTTTGATCGGGATAGCATTGAAAGTGTAGATTGCTCTGGGTAGTATGGACATTTTAACTATGTTAATTCTTCCAATCCATGAGCATGGAATATTTTTCCATCTTTTTATGTCTTCCTCAATATCTTTCAAAAGTGATCTATAGTTTCTAGCATATAGGTCCTTTACGTCTCTGGTTAAGTTAATTCCAAGGTAACGCATGGTTTTTGGTGTTATTGTAAATGGGATGGATTCCCTAATTTCTCTTTCTTCAGTCTCGTTATTCGTGTATAGAAATGCAACTGATTTCTGGGCATTGATTTTGTATCCTGCCACCTTACTGAATTGTTCTATAACTTCTAATAGTTTGGGAGTGGATTCCTTTGGGTTTTCCATATAGAGTATCATGTCATCTGCAAAGAGAGACAGTTTGACTTCTTCTTTGCCGATTTGGATACCTTTGATCCCTTTTTGTCTTCTGATTGCTGTTGCAAGGACTTCTAGTACTATGTTGAATAATAGTGGCGAGAGTGGGCATCCTTGTCGTGTTCCTGATCTTAAGGGAAAGGCTTCCAGCTTTTCCCCATTGAGAATAATGCTTGCAGTAGGCTTTTCATAGATGGCTTTTATGAGATTGAGAAATGTACCCTCTATTCCTACACTCTGAAGGGTTTTAATCAGGAAAGGATGCTGTATTTTGTCAAATGCTTTTTCTGCATCAATTGAGAGGATCATATGGTTCTTGAGTCTTTTCTTGTTGATATGATGTATCACATTGATTGATTTGCGAGTGTTGAACCATGCTTGCATCCCAGGTATGAATCCCACTTGGTCATGATGGATAATCCTTTTAATGTACTGTTGGATTCTATTAGCAAGGATCTTGTTGAGGATTTTGGCATCCATATTCATTAGAGAAATCGGTCTGTAATTCTCCTTTTTGAGGGGGTCTTTGCCTGGTTTGGGGATCAAGGTAATATTAGCCTCATAGAATGAGTTTGGTAGCTTTCCTTCTGTTTCTATTTTTTGAAATAGCTTTAGGAGAATAGGTATTATTTCTTCTTTGAATGTTTGGTAGAATTCCCCAGGAAAACCGTCTGGGCCTGGAGTTTTATTATTTGGAAGGTTGTTTATCACTGACTCAATTTCTTCATAGTTAATTGGCCTATTTAAGAAATCTATTTCTTCCTGTTTCAGTCTTGGTAGTTTATAGGTTTCCAGGAAGGCCTCCATCTCTTCCAGATTGTTTAGTTTTTTGGCATATAGCTGTTGATAAAAGTTTCTAATAATCCTTGCAATTTCAATGGTGCTGGTCGTGACCTCTCCCTTTTCAGTCATAATTTTAATAATCTCAGTCCTTTCTCTTTGTTTTTGGACAAGTTTTGCCAGTGGTCTATCAATTTTATGGATTCTCTCAAAGAACCAGCTTCTAGTCCTGTTGATCTGCTCTACTGTGGTTCTGGTCTCTAATTCATTGATTTCTGCTCTAATCTTGGTCAACTCCTTCCTTGTCAGTGGGTTAGGCCTGTCCCTCTGTTGCTGTTCCAGTTTCTTGAGGTGAGAATATAGAAACTGCATTTTAGATTTTTCTATTCTTTTGAGTGAGGCTTGGATGGCTATGTATTTCCCCCTTAGGACTGCCTTTGCAGTATCCCATAGGTTTTGGACCGTTGTGTATTCATTCTCGTTGGTCTCCATAAATTGTTTAATTTGTTTTTTGATTTCCTGGTTTATCGAGTCATTCTTGAGCAGGATGGTTCTTAGCCTCCAAGTGTTTGAGTTTCTTCCAGGTTTTTCCTTGTGGTTGAGTTCCAATTTCAGAGCGTTGTGGTCTGAGAATATGCAGGGGATAATTTCAATCTTTTGGTATTGGCTGAGACCTGTTTTGTGTCCCAGAGCATGATCTATTCTTGAGAATGTTCCATGGGCATTTGAATAGAATGAGTATTCTTTGGTTCTGGGGTGTAGTGTTCTATATATATCTATGAGGTCCAACTCGTCGAGTATGGCATTCAAAGCCTTTGATTCTTTGCTTAGTTTTTGCCAGGGTGTTCTGTCTATTTCTGATAGTGGGGTGTTGAGGGGTCCAGTACCATACTGTCTTGATGACTACAGCTTTGTAATATAACCTGAAGTTTGGAATTGTGGTAACTCCAGCTTTGCTTTTTTTCAAGATTGCTTTGGCTACTTGAGGTCTTTTGTGGTTCCACACAAATTTTAGGATTGTTTGTTCTGTAAAAAATACGGCTGGTATTTTCATAGAGATTGCATTAAATCTGTAAATGTAATAAACATTTAACAATATAGACACTTTAATAATATTCTTCCTTCCAATCCATAAGCAAGAATTGTCTTTCCATTTCTTTGTGTTCTCTTCAATTTCTGTCATCAGTGTTTGTTTTCACAGTACAGGTCTTTCATCTTTTAAATTTATTCCTAGGTACTTTATTGCAAATAAAGTATGTGCAATCATAAATAGGATTATTCTTTTAGTTTCCCCTTCTGCCACTTCATTATTAATATATAGAAATGCAACAAATTTCTGCAAATCGATTTTGTATTCTGCAATTTACTGAATTTATCCATTCTATTAGGATTTTGGTGGAGTCTTTTGGATTTTCTACATAAAAGAAAATGTTATCTGCAAATAGTGAAAGTTTTACTTCTTCCTTAACAATATAGATGCTTTTTGTTGTCTGATTGCTGTGGCTGGGGCTTCCAGTACTATGTTGAATAAAAGTGATGATAGTGGACATCCTTGTTCCTGACCTTATGGGAAAAGCTCTTCATTCTTCCCCATTGAGTATGATGTTAGCTGTGGGTTTTTCACAGATGGCCTTTATTATGTTGAGGTATTTCCCTCTAAACCTACTTTGTTGAGGTTCTTTTTTTTTTTAATCATGAATGATGTTGTAGTCTGTCAAATGTTTTTCTGCATCTATTGAAATGATCCTATTGTTTTATCTTTATTGATGTGATGTCTCACACTGACTTGCAAATACTGAACCACTCTTGCAACCAGGAATAAATCCCATTAGATCATGGTGAATGATTTTTTTTATGTATTGTTGGATTCTGTTCACTAGCATTTTGTTGAGGATTTTTGCGTCTCTGCTCATTAGAGCTATCGGCCTGTAGTTCTCTCTTTTTGGTAGTGCAATTATCTGATTTTGGTATCAGGGTAATGCTGGCACCATAGAATGAATTTGGAAGTTTTCCTTCCTTTTATATTTTTTGGAATAGTTTGAGAAAAATAGGTATTAACACTTTATGTGTTTGGTAGAATTCCCGTGTGAGCTGTCTGGTTCTGGACTTTTGTTTATTGGGAGTTTTTGGATTACTGATTCAATTTTATTGCTGGTAATCTGTTCAAATTTTCAATTTCTTCTTAGTTTTAGTAGGTTATGTTCCTAGGAATTTATCCATTTCTTTTAGGTTGTCCAATTTCTTGACATATAGGTTTTCATAATATTCTGTAACAATTGTTTGTATTTCTGTGGTGTTGGTTGTTGTTTCTCCTCTCATTTGTGATTTTGAGTCCTTTCTTGAGTATAGCTAGAGGTTTATCAATTTTACTGATTTTTTTTGTTTTCAAAAAACCAGCACTTGTTTTCATTAATCTGTTATGTTTTTAATTTCTATATAATTTATTTCCTTAATTTTTATTATTTCCTTCCTTCTGGTTTTAGGGTTATTTTTTTTCTCTAGTTCCTAAAGTGCAATATTAAGTTCAGATTTTTCTTACTTCTTGAGGTATGCCTGTATTGGTATAAATTCCCTCTTAAGACCTTTTTATTATGTCTCTCCATTTACTTAGTTTTGGCTTGGTTAGTGTTGTATAGTATTTAGCATTCAAGTTTCATACATGTGATTGCTAAATTCATACTTAAGACTTTCATTTTTTCTGAGCATTTGTAAATGGTTTTGTATTTGTAATTTTGGCATCCCCCTGTTCAGATAGTAGAGCTAGATTCAATTGATCTTTGTATATTTATCTTGTATTCTGTGATCTTTCTGAACTCACTTATTCTAATGATTTATTTATTTATTTATTTATTTATTTATTTATTAGTTCTTCCTTGAGATTTTCTATGTAGACAATAACATAACCTGAAAATTTGGGACAGTTTTACTTTCAATATATATGCCATTTTTTTTCCTTCTCTCATTAAACAGGGATAGAACTTCCAGCACTATTTTGAGTAAGAGTGATGAAAGTAGATGTATTTGCTTTCTTGCAGGTAGTAGGGAAGCATTTAGTCTTTCATCATAAGTATAATGGTACCTGTAGGATATTTATAGTTGTTCTTTATAATTTCAGGTAAATCTCCTTTAATCCTGTCATGCTGAGGTTTGTTTGTTTGTTGTGTGTGTGTGTGTGTGTGTGTGTGTGTTTTACCATGCATAGGTATTGGTTTTGTCAAATATTTTAACTGCATCAAATGATATGATCATGTGATTCCCTCTACAGCCTGTTAATATGGAGGATTACATTGATTTTTTATAAACCAGGCTTCCATTACTGGAATAAACTCAACTTGTTCATGGTGTGTGTGTGTCTGTTATATACATAAATATATATATATACATAATTTATAGATATATAAATATATATAATTATATAAATATATATATTATATATACCTACTTAATACTTCAGAATTTCTCTATGTAAATTAATGATGAATCGTAGCCTGTAGGGTGTGTGTGTTTATTAGCTTTGTCTGATTTTGATGTCAGAGTCCTACAATCATCATAACATGAATTGTTAAATGTTCCTTCCTTATATGTTTTCTCAAAGAGATTCTATAGAATTAGTGGTAGTTCTTTAAATATTTAGTAAAATTCTCCAGTAGAGCCATCTGTGCCAAGGGATTCTTTTCTGGGAATTTTTGCAATAACTTATCAAATTTATGGGTGTAGTATCATTCCTAGTATTTCATCATTATCTTTTTGATGTTTTCAGAGTTTGCAGTAGTCTTTTTTTTTTAATTCCTAGTGTTAATAATTTGTCTCATTCTCTGTTAATCATTCTAGAGGTTTCACAATTGACTTTTAAAAGATGCCTGCCTGGATGGCTCAGTCAGTTAAGTATCTGCCTTCAGTTCAGGTCATAATCAAAGGGTCCTGGGATCGAGCCCAGCATCAGGCTCCCTGCTCCTTGGGGAACCTGCTTCTCACTCTCCCTCTGCTGCTGTTCCTCCTGCTTGTGCTCTCTCTCTGTGTCAATAAATAAATAAAATCTTTAAAACAATTGATTTTATTTTTACTTTTTTATTTATTTTATTTTATTTTATTTTTTTAGATTTTATTTATTTATTCGACAGAGATAGAGACAGCCAGTGAGAGAGGAACACAAGCAGGGGGAGTAGGAGAGGAAGAAGCAGGCTCATAGTGGAGGAGCCTGATGTGGGGCTCGATCCCATAACGCCAGGTTCACACCCTGAGCTGAAGGCAGATGCTTAACCGCTGTGCCACCCAGGTGCCCCTGATTTTATTTTTAAAGCTCTGTTTCATTAATATTTTTTTCTTAATTTCATTGATTTCTGAAAATATCTACTTCCTTTATTTATTTTTGGTTAGTTTTACTTTTTTTCCTGGGGCGGAAGCATTAATTATTCATAGGAAGCGTCTTTTCTCATGTGTGTGTATAGTTATATAAATTTTCTTCTCAGCATTGTTTTAACTGTGTTCCACAAATTTGATATTTTCATTCAGTTCAATGTCTTTTTTTTTTCTCACTTTCAATTCCCTCTTTGACACAGGAATTTTTTTAGAAGTATTATTTATTTGCCAAATGTTTGGAAACTTTTCTGTTGTCTCACATTTGTTTCCAGTTTGATTTCATTGTGTCCAAAGAACATACTGTATAATTTCAATTCCTGTAAATTTGGTGAGATTTGTTTTATAATTCAGAATTTGGTCTGTTTTCATACATGTGGCAACTTGAAGTGAATGTTCTGCTTTCGTTCGGAGGGTATTTTGTGAGTGTCAGTTACAATCTGTTGGCTGATGGTGCTGAGTTGTATGTGACTGATTGTGCAGTTGTTCTATTGTGAGAAGAGTGCTGAGGTGTCCAGCTCTCCTGTTTTCCTTTGTAGTCCTAGGAATTTTTGCTTTATATATTTTTCAACTCTGTTTTATACATACACAATAAGGGTGGCTATGTCTTTTTGGTAGATTGGCACTCGTATCTTTATGTAATGTCACCCTTTGTCTCTGGAACATTACATATGATAAAGGGTCAATTAAGAACACATACCATGAGAACTTCAAAATACAAAGGAGAAATAAACAAATCCAGTATTTTATCTGGAGAGTTTAATAACCCTGTATCTAATCTTTAAAGGAGTAGACAGAAAAAAAAAAGATATTAAGACCTGAGAAACACCAACATTATGCTTGAAATTATTGATATTTTGAGGATGCTACATGCTATAGCAGCAAAATATCTATTTTCTTTGGGTAAAACTTAGCATCAAATCCAAAAATCTGATTCTGTTGGGTAGGAAACATACTCCCTAAACTATCCAATCCCCTTGACAAATACACAGACAACTTTTGGTTTTCCTTCAAAGTACTAAGCAGTATACAAGTAACTGAACAAATGTATAGGGACAACCTTCAAAATGATTAAGAAAACAAGGGATGCAGAATACACAAGGAGTAACCAAAGAGGAAGCGAAGAAGGTGTAAAGGAAAAACCAAGGAATGCTTTCCATGTCTCCTATCCACCTGAAAAGTGTACTAGTAGTTTTCTGAATATGACTTGTACAGTTGACTCTTGAACTACACAGGCTTGAACTGCAGAGGCCTACCTAAACACAGATTTTTGTTTGATAAATACAGTATAGTACTGTAAACATATTTTCCCTATAATTCTATAACATTTTCTTTAGCTTTATATATGTTGTATGCTATATTCTTACAATAAATAAAAAATACACATTACTTGACTGGTTTATGTTATCAGTAAGGCTTTTGGTCAACATTAGGCTATTAAGTTCTTGGGGAGTCAAAAGCTGTAAGTGGATTTTGACTGTGGGGTAGCTGGTATCCCTAACCCCCATGTTGTTTAAGAGTCGACTGTATTTCTATTTCTATTTACTATTTCATCTTGTCTAAATCTAATATATTCAAGTTGTAACTGAAATTTCTTTTTTTTGAAAAATATATCCTTGAACAAAAATATAGAAGAATCTTCAATCTCTGAGATGTTGCATTTTATCTTGCCAATATTATTTGCTTAGTACTTTTAGCTTACTGTGGTTATAACTGATAGAGTACTATCAATAATAACTGAAAGGTGCAAATACCTTATATTAAGGAATGTGAACAAGCTTTGAGATTTTATATAGGCATTTAGAAAATTGTATTAGTTTCATTAGCCTTTTATGTTGTTTTTATAATAGCTTGTATTTTTGTAAATTTGTTCTCTAGTTCATACAGTAATTTTGCAAAACAGCAATGCAAAAAAATTTTATAGAGAAAACAATTATTAACAATCCATTTTAACATTGACAAGTAGTCTGTCAAAATTATAGATAGAAGATAGATTTAGAAGCTTTGCAAATACTGAACATAATATTACTTCTTTTTAAAATTTGCATGTTATGCATTATTATATATCTTTCTCATTCATTTAAGCTTAATGAAACCTCTTTAATAAAGTGAGCTAAAATAGAATTTTTTTCCTCTTCTCTCTACAATAAAAATAATCTCTTATAAGTCAAAATCCATGATTTGTGATATGTATTGCAGTTTTGTGTTTAGTTATCTTCATTTCTAATTATATATTACCAAAAAATTCATCCTAAGTAAATTAAACCTGGACATACTGAAAATTTAGTATAATAATTGATTTTATTACATGCCTGTGATTACATAAGGAGTAAACATGAAATACCTAGTTAATGGAATTATTTGCAAGATTTTATTCTCAGTTAAAAGTATTTAGAAGCTAAGAAATGTCAACAAGCTTAATAGAAAATTCAAAACTTTATGGTAAAAGAGAACTAATATATAAGTGGGAAACTAATATAAGAAGTTAAACATACATCTATCTTTTAAATTTTCTTATAAATCTTGAAAATAGGAAGGTGGGTTTCTTTTGGGTTATGCATTTTAAGAATTCTTACAAGAGAAGGCAGACAACATTTGACTCAAATAATAAAAATCAGTCATAAGTATGTACAATAAAAAGATTCAAAGATGGAAGTTTTCAAATATAATAATGAAAATGCTACTAAAATAGAAAACGGCGTCATGAATGAGAGGTAACAAAATACAGTAAACAGGGTGGAAGATTGAAAAAAAAACATTTATGAAAACAAAAGCTTTTAAAATAAGTAAAATTTATTTTCTGGACATATGGCATTCATAAACATAGTTTGATATGAAGACTATTTTTTTGTGAATTAAACTGATTTAAGACCTTCTTAAATGGATATAAAGTAAAAGAGGTAAAGTGTATAACTGATGATCAAAAGGCTAAAGAAAAAGATGATGGAAGAAAATTGTACAAAAAAAATTTAATGAAAAATATAGAAGTTTAGAGCACAAAACTACAAGTTTAATAATACTAATAAATTTTTACTTAGGTTTGCAGAAAGATAAAATATTGAAAAGAACCAAATAACTCAATTAAGAAAAAATCATTTTCTTATATACTAACAAGAACAAGTGGAATCAAATTTAAAACACAATACCATTAATATTAGCACTCCAAAAAACTGATATATAGATCTTGTATATACTTAATTAGATCTAAGTCTAAGAAAAACTACAAACCAGACAAAAGCAAAGACCTAAACAAATGGAGAGATACTGCATATTCATGGAGAAGACCCTATATTGTCAAGATGTCAGTCCTTCCCAACTTGATCTATAGACACAATGTAATATCAATTAAAATCTCAGCAAGTTATTTTGTGGTTATCAATAAACTAATTCAAAAGTTTATATAGAAAGTAAAAAAAAAAAAAAACCCGAAATAAACAACACAATATTGAGGAATAAAATTGTGGAACTGATACTATGTTACTTCCAGACTTATAAAGCTACAGTGATCAAGACAATATGGCATTTGTAAAAGAATCAGTAGATCACTGGAGCAGAAGAGAGCTTAGAAACAGACCTCCATAAATATGGTCAGTGGATTTTTTAAAAAGGAGCTAAGGCTATACAGTGGAGCAAAAGGAATCTCTTCACAAGTGGTTCTAGAAAACTAGACATCCACATGAAAAAAAAAAAAAAAGAAATAGACACAGACTTTATACTCTTCACAAAAGTTAATTCAAAATGGATCCTAGACATAAATATAAAAATGAAAAACCATAAAACTCTTAGAAGATAACGTAGGAGAAAACCTGTAATGTTGGGTATGACAATGACTTTTTAGATACATCAGTACCAAAGACAGCATCTGTGGAAAAAAAAATGACAAGTTGGACTGCATTAAAATTACAAGTTTCTGTACAAAAGACAGTGCCAAGATAAAGATGACAAGCCACAGACTGGGAGAAATTATTTGCAAAAGATACATGTGATAAAGGACTGTGATCCAAAATATACGTGGGTTTATTTTTCTTGAGTTCTAGTATTCTATTAAAAATGGGCCAAATAACTCAACAGAAACATCTCCAAAGATGATTTATAATGGGGAATTAGCATATGAAATGATACCCCACCCCACACATAATCAGGGAAATGCAATTTGAAACAAGATACCATGATAACACTATTAATAGGCCCAAATCTGGACCAATGTCAATAGAAATGCTGGTGAGGATGGGGAGAACAGGAACTCTATTCATTGCTGGTGGAATGGTAGGCAATGTGATGTTTTCCTATAAAACTAAACAATGGTGGGCAATGTGATGTTTTCTTATAAAACTTACCATGTAATTCAGCAATTGCACTTCTTGGTAGTTACCCAAAGAATCTGAAAATTTATATTAACACAAAGGCCTGCACATGAATGTTTATAGCAGCTTTATGATTGTCAAAATCTGGAAACTACAAAGATATCCTTTATTTAGTGAATAAACAATTGTGTATCCAGACAATGGAATATTACCCAGCACTAAAAAGAAATGAACTACCAAATCATGAAAACACATGGAAGAAACTTAAATGCATGTTACTAAGTGAGAGAAGCCAATCTGAAAAGACTACAAATCCAACTATATGATATTGTGGAATAGCAAAATTGTGGAGACAGTTAAAAAAAAAAAGAAATCTGTGGTTTCTAGGGCCTGGTGGTTGGAGGAGGAATGAATAGTCAGAGGACAGGATTTTTTGAGTAGTGGTAACCATATGACACCATAATGATTATACATGCTACACTGAATTTCTCCAAACCCTGAGAATGTGCAACACTGAGTGAACCATAATGTAAACTATGGATTGGGTGATTAGGACTTGTCAATGTAGGTTCATCAGTTGTAACAAACGTACTCCTCCGGTGGGAGGTTTTCATAATGAGGGAGACTATGCATGTGTGGGAAGAAGAGTATATTGGAAATCTCTGTGCCTTCCCCCTCAATATTGTTGTGAACCTAAAACCACTCTAAAAAGTCTTAATAAAAATAAGGAAAGAAAATGTAGGGAGATTAAATAAGAAATGAGGACTTGCATTTTCTGTTTCCACACTTGTTCTCTGTATCATTTTGGCTTTTCTAAATCTGATATACTATTCAAGACATTATAGGGGAGCTTAAAAACACACAAAATCACAATTTGATGATTATTCCCTTTGTTGTATAGAAGTTTTTAGTTTAAGGTAGTCCCATTTGTTGCTTTTTGTTGTTGCCTCTGCTCTTTGTGTTACATGCAAAGACTTGTTGTCAAGACCGTTGTCAAGACCAATTTCAAGGAGTTTTCTCTGTTTTCCTCTAGGAGTTTCATGCTTTTAGGTCTTATATTTAGTTTTTAATCCATTTTGAGTTATGTATATATTGTGAGATAAGGGTCCAATTTCATTCTTCTGATTGTGGATGCCAGTTTTCCCAGTATCATTTATTGAGGATATTATCCTTTCCCAGTGGTGTATTTTTGGTAACCTTGTCAAAGGATAATTAACCATGTATGTATGAATTTGTTTCTCAGATCTCTGTTGTATTCCTTGGATATGTGTGTCTATTTGTATGCTACTCCCATACTGTTTTAATTATAGCTAGTGAGATGATCAATTGACTTTTTCCATTCATTCCAATGAGTAGTCTCTTATATTTATAGTTTATGTTGAATTTACTCTGACAACTCAGAGATAATTTCCACTTGATCATAGTCTATGAAACATTTCATGTGCTGTTGAATTTGGTTTGCTAGTATTTTCTTGAGAATTCTCACATCCGTGTTTATCAGGAGAAAGCAATCCGTGTATATTTAAAGTAATTATTCATAGGTAAGGATTTACTGTTGCTATTGTAGATCTCTATTTTAGTGGGGTTAGTCACTGGAGCTTTATTTTCTTTCTTTGCTTAGCATTATGTTTTGATTCTTCATGTTCCTTGAAGATTTACATTGCTCCCTTCACATTTCAAGAAGGTATCCCCAACTTGCCTTTACTAACTAGCTTCAGGAGTAAAAGACATTTACCAGTCAGCCCAGCTAGAGATTTTGGAAGTTACTCAGGTTTTTTTCTATGGATGTTCCTGCCCTACTCCTCTTGTTCCCTTTTAATAGATAAATCTTAGGATTGTGCCTTCTCTCAATCCTGCAAAGTCAATTTGCTATGATCCTCCCATCCTCCCTCCAGGTAGTGTCCTGTAGTGTTCAAGGTTGTGTGCCTTCTCCCAATCCTGCAGTTGAGTTGCTGTTCTCTGTAGGGTCTTGCAAAACTCTCTTTAAGGCTCACATACCCCATCTGCAGAGGCTTGCATGCACCATTATGGGAGTATGCACATCATCTGCAGTAGCTGGATGTGCATCTCCTGGAAGCTTTTTGGCCAGTTTGGTAGGGGCTGCATGTCAGACATCTCATTGACTTCATGGGTAGGGCCCTTGCTAGAATCTGTGGGTTCTGTGGGTAGTTTTTGAGCTTCATGCTCATTTGTTGTGAGTTCTCACCCTATTCCCCTGCTCCTAGTTCCCACAAGACCGTTCAGCCATGCCAGTTTCCTCAGTGATCTGGGTGGGACCAGGCAGAAGTTAGCCCCTTGGGCATTGTTCCACAATGAGGCATTTACTCCTTTTCTACTTTCCCCTGTGGGAGAAATAATAGTTTAAGAGATCTCTCTTGGACTGAGCTGTGCTTCTATAGGGGAGAGGAATGCTGAAGAAGTGAAACTGTTCTTAGTCTTTTCAGTGCATCTATTGACTTTTTGCTATAATGGGATGTAGGAACCTCTTTACTGGACTCCTAAGTTCCCACAGAGGTATCCCCATCCATGCTCAGTTGTTAAAATGGATGTTTCTCTGTGGATATAAGAATGGGAATCCCCTGTTCCTCGCTCTGACATCTCTAAGGAGGGAACTTTGATGTTGAGTGTTTATTCTATGCTTGTTAGCATGGTGTGCCCACCAGGTTTTCCCAGCAGAGGCAAGCCATACTTCAGATGATGGATGAGGGCTTGCCCACTTACCTCTTTAAGAACTAAACTTTTTCTGTTATTCTAGAAATATCAATAAACTGATTTGTTGTTATTAAGAGATATTAAAGTGACTATTGGGGAACATAGTTATAATCTGTTAAAGAAAAATTACTATTCAATAAATGATCTGAGGGAAAGAGATAAGAGTGAGTAAGTAGACCTGGTGCTTTTCTTATAGATGTATCTGGTAGAGCTTTAACTAAAAAATTGTAACTTTTAGTGATATGCATATAAAACATATATACCTAACACATACAACTGTTCAACCACTTTGACTAAAAAGACATTTTTTAAAGGATGATAAATTTTTAAAAATAGATAAATGGAATAGGAGACTAATCATTGCTTATTTGAGTTTTTAATCAGTAAAATCAAGTGAAAATATTTCACAACTCTGAATAAACACGAAGTAAAGAATAAAAAAATACACACACACACAAACACAAAACAAAACTCTTCTCCTCCCCTTTAAAAAATAGATGAAAATGAAAAACAAAAAGGGAAAAGATGAGAGATTAGAAAGAGGAGCCAGGAGATCCAATAGGATTTCCAGATAAGTTAAAATCTAGAGCAGAAGTAATTATTACACATAATAAAGAAAATGTATCTAAGCTTAGTAATATATTCAACCTACAGATTAAATGGGGTCAATGAGCCCACACTGTTTAACAAATGCATGTATCACCCTAGACTTATCCTAATCAACTTACTAATTGCCAAGGATACTGTAAAAAAAAAAAAAAAGGAAAAAGAAATTACAGGTTTCCAGGTAGAAAGCACAGGTTACTCATTACAGACAAGTGTTGGACTTAACATTAACATTACCTTAACAATTAAAGTGAAGCAAATTATACATTATATCAAAAAAAAGCCAGAGCCATTTAATTAAGCAACCATTTATGTAAAATTCTCCCAAGAATAGAATAAAACTAATAGAATAAAGAGTCCTCCTAAGCAATCATGAAATATTGAAATCATTGCAAATGGTGACTATCATCATTTAATATGAAGTATTGATAAAAGGGAGGGTTCTATTTATAGTTTAAAATGGCATCAATATCAGATAGAGTTTTTAGTAAATTCAGTAGAAATCTTGGAGATGTGACTTGGTGTTCTGGGCAGGAACTCAGATCAATGTAGATTATTACTGCTTGGATTCATTCCTGCACAAGTCTTACTTGGAGGTATGAATACAGAAGCAGTGTAGTTGGTGGCAGTGAGAAAGCGAACATAGGTAGTCAAGATTACCACCATCAATCAGTGTTATTTGGAAATTCTAGTTAATGACCTAGAAGGACATGGCTATGGATAAAACTTGAAAACAATCTATGTCACTGCAAATATTTTTTACATACTTAAAATTATCATTATTAAAATATTTATTTTTTAAATAATATGGTAAAATGACTAGGTAACAGAAATTCAAGATAATCAATATTTTTCCCAGTATAACAGTTGTGGGAATTAAATGAAACATATATTAGAAAACATTCCACAATACGAAGAGTCATTTTTGGATAGTAAACTATAATGTAAAAAGAGAAAAAGAAGTGTCAGCATGATTTCTACTTGAGTTCACTTTTATTCCCATTCTATATCATACTTGATCTGTACAGATAGTCTTCACTTCTCTCATTGCCAGACTCTTCTCATTCTAATCAAAGAATCACTGAAAGAACCTTCCAGACCTCTAACACATGCTTTTAGGAATATTTCAATATCACTCTGAAATCTAAGGATAGGTAACTTTCTCCTTCATCCCTATCTTGGCATAAATGTCACATTTTGCCAGATACTCAGTTTTCATAGTTTGGATTTGTTGCCATGCAATCACTTCCAATTTAAGTGTTTTTTTGTTTGTTTTTTCTTAAATATTGGAAAGCATTGTCCTTTTATTTGGAAATTAATTTTCAGCTCAGATATATTAAAGAGTTAGAAAAAAGAAACCTATATTTTTTATTACATTTGCAGACTTCTGATTCAATTATTTTCTTGATTAAAAAGAAATAAGTGATGCAATAAGCCTTATGATCTTCATTCCTTCCTTTAATATTAAATACCAAATAACTAGGGAACATCCAAGAGAGATTTATTGCAATTTTGTTTCTCTGATTGAGGCCACATGTGTTACTTATGTCTGTTGAATGTTCCTACTAGCAGTGTAAGTCTTTGAAGGGACCACCTCATGATCTTTGTCATAGAAATGCAGGCAACTGAGGTATTTTGATTTTGGGAATATTTTAAGCTCATTATTAAAATGAATTTAAAAAAATTCTTTACAAGGTAAAGATATTGCATGTCAGGATATGTGAACACATCTTCAGCATGACCTCTTCCTTCTTACTCTAGTACTTTTGAGTTTTAATTTTGTTTCTATTTCTGTATATGGTTTGTCATTAACAAAGTTTTCTTTGGCTAGCTTTGATTAATATAAACATAGAAAATAACCTAACAATGTGTTTTTATGCTAGTTCAAGAATACACGGGAATTAGTAGCTTCAGAATAGTTATCAGGATCATAAGACAATTTCACAATATTTTGGATAATTATTTAGCAAAGACAAAATTGATGTGGTTAAATTTTTAAATATGCAGAATATAAATTACGTATAACATATGAAGACCAATCTATTCCTTTTATACCTTTTGAGGTAGATGTAAAAATAAATACTTCATTATACATGGAGCCAATTTCATTTGATTCTCATTTATCAAGCTACTTGTATCTTTGATAATTCATAAAACATGTTGTATTTTTGAACTTCATAGGCAGAGAGTTGATTTACAAATATATTTAGCATTTTATAAATTGACAAACTTTTATTTTTTATGTAGATTACAAAGATATGAAATCAAACTATAACAAGTGGACAAATCAGGTTTTATCATGAACATATTAAATATGTTTTGGACTTTATCTCTCTATCCTCATGTCTCTTACCATTTCTCTGTATTTTCAAGTTACTATTTTTTTTCCCTCTGTGTGTTCTCTGGATCATCCACTTTGTTTGAACAATGGAATTTTTATTTTGTGAACACAGTATTTGCAATTTGGCCATATACCTTCCAATTTTGCTGTTAATTTTACAACAAAATACCAATAGATAATAGGGTATTTCTTCATGAAAGTTGTGGGAGTATATACATTGGATAACAGACACTCCAAAAATCTATATGTACATTATTTGCATATTAACTATGTTTACTGGAAGTAGAAATGTCTAAGAAAAAATAATATGTGAAATCACAACATATTTTTCAGGTCTACAACAGACCTAACTTCTCAGCAAAACACACCCATGTAGATATGTGCATTTTAACTTTTAAAAATATGCATTGCTTTATATAAAGTATTAAATGCTGCTTCATCTATGTATAGCTTCTACTTTAACTCAGTTTGGTACCACATTAAACTGTTGAAAGTTGCTCTGTGTGGATCATCCTTTTTAATTTAGCTTCTAATACACTAATTCAGCTGAGCCTACCAATAAGCTTTTAATTTCTGTGGGTATATTCTAAAATATTTGTTTATTTTTCAAAATTTTGTTTTTAATGGCTTCTTGTTCCCTACATATTTTAAAGCACAATTCATTTCTTTTTACAAAATATTTATATATAGTTAAAAGCCTCATGTGATAATTTTTGAATCTTAATACTTTAGGATCTGTTTTGGTTGTTTTATGTTTTCTTATTCTGATACATAAAGTCTAGTTTTCTTATGTGTCTCTTTATTTTTGGATGTGGGATAATTAAGAATTTACTTTTTTAGAGGAGTTTTCAGTTTCTAGCAAAACTGAGGGGAAGGTACTGAGATTTCCTATATACCCCTCCTCCACACATGCATAGCCTTCCATTATCCATATCCCCTACCAGAGCAATACATTGAAGACAATTGATGAACCTACATTGATACATCATAATCACCCAAAGCTTTGATGCATGAAATGAAAGAACTAAACAAATGGAGGCTTTTTATGCATTGTTGGATCAGATTTCCTAATATTTTGTTGAGGATTTTTGCATCTGTTTATTACTGATGGTGGTCTATAATTTTCTTGTAATGTCTTTGGTTGGATATTAAGATAATTCTAGGCTCATAGAACAAGTTAGAAAATACTTCTTTCTATTCTCTGAAAAGGAACGTAAATAATTGATATATACTTCCTTCCTTAAATGTTTGGTAGAATTCATTATTGAACCCATCAATGCCTGGTGGTTTCTGTTTTAGAAGATTTTCAATTATTGTTGCAATTTCATTAATATAGGTCTATTCAGGGGCAGCCAGGTGGCTAGGTTGGTTAAACATCTGACACTTGATTTCAGCTCAGGTCATAATCATGGGGTTGTGAGATTGAGTTCCCACTGGGCATAGAGCCTGCTTAAGATTCTCTTTCTCCCTCCCCCTCTCCCTCCCCTTCCCCCCTTCCTCTGCCCCTTCCCCCACTCACAACACACATGCACACTCTCTTAAATAAAAATTCTATTTAGATTATATATTTCATGAGTTTTGGCACTTGTGTCTTTCAAGGAACTGTGCATGTCATCTAGGTATTCAAATCTGTGGGCATGAAGTCGTTAGCAGTATTTATTATCCTTTTAATGTCCATAGGATCTATAGTGATACCCCTATTTAATTTATGATATTAGTAATTTATGTCCTCTTTTTTTCTTAGCCTAGCAAGAGGCTTATAGATTTTATTGATCTCTTCAAAGAACCAGCTTTTGGTTTCATTGATTTTTCTCTATTATTTTCCTGTTTTAAATTTCATTGGTTTTGGCTCTAATTCTTATTTCTTTTGCTTTCTTTGGTTTAATATGCCCTTCCTGTTCTAGTTTCCTAAAGAAACTTAGATTATTGGTTTTAGATTTTTCTTCTCCTCAAATATATGAATTCAATGCTAGAAATTTCCCTCTACAAATGGCTTTTTTCTGTATCCCACAAATTTTGGAAAGTTGTGTTCTCATTTTCATTTAATTCAATATTTTTAAATTTCTCTTATGATTTTTCTTTGATCCATGTGTTATATAGAAAAGTTAATCTCCATGTATTGAGATTTTTCAGTTATCTTTCCATTATTGATTTCTAGTTTAATTTTATTGTGGTTTGAAAGTGGACATTGTATGATTTCTATTCTTCTTAATTTTACTAGGGCACATTGTATGGCCCAGAATGTGGTCTATGATGGTGAATGTTCTATGTGAGCTTGAGAAGAATGTGTATTCTGCTACTGTCAAATGAAGTAGTGTATAGATGTCCATTATATCCATTTTATTGATAATGATGTTGAGTTCAACTATGTCCTTACTGATTCTCTGCTAGACCTGTCAGTTTCTGATAGAGGGGTTTTGAAGTCTCCATTGATAATAGTGACTTCATCTTATTCCCTTTGAGATTCCAATACTTTTTGCTTCACACAGTTTGATATTCTGTTGATGGTGTTACCTCTTGGAAAATTAACACCTTTATCATTATATAATGCTCTTTATTCCTGGTAAATTTCCTTTGAAGTCTGCTTTATCTGAAATTAATATAGCTACTCCTGCTTTCTTTTGTTTAGTGTTCACCTGGTATATTTTCTCCCATCCATTTACTTTTAAGCTATATGGATAATAATATTTAAAGTGGGTTTCTTGTAGACAACATATTGTTGGGTCTTCTTTTTTGATGCACTATGACAGTTTCTGTTTTTTAATTGGAACATTTAGACCATTATTGTTCAAAGTGAACTGATAAAGTTGATTTGCATCTACCATATTTGTTATTTTTTTCTATTTGTTGCCCTTGTTCTTGCTTTAATATTGACTTCCAATCTTGTTCACCCTTGTGTGGTTTAAACTGAACACTTTATATGGTCCAATTATTTTTTGAATTATTTGTAATTCCAAAGGCAAAGGTAAGAAATCTTCTCTAAAAAGAGTCTTACCATTTACTTATTCCAGGTACCCGATAAATCTCAGGCAATGTTTAATCCATATTAAAGCTTTAGTTTCCCTGGATGCCCCAAATCTTAAAATGATTAATTCGGGGGGGGGTTAATTCTGCATTAGGAGCAGTACATTTCTGTAATACGTGTTTCAAAATGGACCATTAGGGATCCAGCTTGTTGTGAGATGCACTTCTGTTAAATTTCCTACTTTTAAAAACCCTGTGCTTTGACTACTGTTTCTCTTATTTCACAATGTTAATAAAGAAAGTTTAAATTCCCCTAATCACCAAATGCTTTCAAGGAGAAAATGGGTTTGTGATCTTTTAATTATGAGTTCCATATTTTCTTAAGTATTGTTATTAACCACTGTTGTAACCACTAAAGAAAAATAATGTATATACAATTGAGAAGTGATAAAGATAATCAAGTCAGGATGAAGAAAAATAAAATATACAAATATGCAGAATAATAAAAGTAAAGGGAAGTGGAAATACACTGCTGAAATTTTTTTATAACATATGGGAAATGACAATGTTATTTAAAGGTAGAATGAAACTTGTTAAAATGAGATACTTTAGGCACTAGAGAAAAGACATAAAAGACAAAAGAGAGATAACTAACAAACCAATGGTGGAGATAATATACTATACTTAAAAATCAACTATTCAATTTAAAAAGGGCAAAAAAGAAAAAGGAAACAAAAAAAACAGATGGGAATAAAAATAAATACCAAGATGGATGATTAAATCCAGCTATATCAACTGGAAGAAGGAAGATGGTAGAAGAATAAGGGACCCATGTTTCATCTGGTCCCTTGAATTCAGCTAGTTATCAAATCATTCTGAACACCTGCGAATTCAACCTGAGATGTAAGAAAATAATTGTTGCAATTCTACAAATAGAAAAATGACCACTTTTTGCAAGTTTCTTATTTTATCAGCTCTTTAAGTCTTTTTAAAATTTTCATTTTTACATTTACATTTTATAGATATATTATTTGGTTTTGACTTCCTTTCACTATATTCAATTGTGTGTGTGTGTGTGTGTGTGTGTGTGTGTGTGTGTTTAGTTTTTCTTTCTTTACAATTTTGGGATTTAGTGTCTTCTAAGAGACAAAAATACACCCAGGACCAAGTGGATCACCCTGTTTTGTCCACCTATGAGATTATATTCTCTCCCCCACCTCCTTTTTTTTTTTTTTTTTTTTGGTTTCTGACATCTTCAGATTTGTCTAGTGTGTATTTCACTGAGTTTGTGGTTGATATATATATATTTTTTAATTTTGTCCTTTCATTCATCTATTCTTCTCTGGACAAAATGACTAGAAGGAGAAATTCACTGCAAAAGTAAGAACCAGAGGAATATTCTCTGCCATAGATCTAATAGATATGGATATAAGTAAAATGTCAGAAATAGAATTCAGAGTAATGATTATAAAGTTACTAGCTAGACTTCAAAAAAGCATAAAACACACTAGAGAATCTCTTAGTGCAGAAATAAAATCTAATAATGCCAACATTAAAAATGCTTTAACAGAGATGGGTCTAAAATGGACACTCTAACAGCTAGGATAACTGCAGCAAAAGAGAGTGTCAGTGACATAGAAGAAAAAAATGATGGAAATGAGAGAAGCTGAGGAAAAGAGAGAAAAACAACTAATGGACCATGAGGGGAGGCTTTGAGAAATCAGCCATACCATAAAGCAAAACAATATTAGAATTATTGGGGTCCTGGGGGGGGAAAGAGAGAGGGACAGTAGGTATATTTGAATAAATCATAGCTGAGAACTTCCCCAATCTGGGGAAGGAAACAGGTGTTCCAGTCCAGGAGGCAGAGAGAACTCACCCTCAAAATTGATAAAAATAGATCAGTACCCTGACATATAATATTGAAGCTTGTAAATTTCAGAGATAAAGAGAAAATCCTGAAATCAGCTTGAGACAAAAGGTCCTTAAAGTATAAGGGTAGGAACATTAGACTGGCAGCAGACCTATCCACAGAGACCAGGGAGGCCAGAAAGGGTTGGCATGATATATTCAAGGTATTAAATGAAAAAAACATTCGGCCAAAAATACCTTACCCAGCAAGGCTATCATTCAGAATGGAAGGAGAGATAAAGAGCTTCCAGGACAAATAGAAACTAAAAGAATTTGTGACCACTAAACCAGCATGCAAGAAATAGTAAAGGGGATCCTGTAAGTCAAGAGAAAGCCAAAAAGTAACATAAAGCAGAAAGAAACAATCCACAGAAACAAGGACTTTACAGTAATGCAATGGCACTAAATTCATATCTTTCAATCATTACTCTGAATGTAAATGGACTAAATGCTCCAACCAAAAGACACAGGGTATAAGATTAGATAAAAAAGCGAGACCCAATTCATATACTATCTCCAAGAGACTCATTTTAGACCCAAAGACACATATAGATTATAATTGAGGGGTGGAGAACCATTTATCATGCTAATGGACAACAAAAGAAAACTGGGCTAGTAATTCTTATATCAGACAAATTAGATTTTAAGCCAAAGACTGCAGTAAGGGATGAAGAGGGACATTATATCATACTTTGATCTTCTTGTTGGATAGACCCTTTAACAATTATTAATATTTATGCTCCTAACATGGGGGCAGCCAATTATATAAACAAATTAATAACAAAAAAAGCACATTGATAATACAATAATAGTAGAGGACTTTAAACACCCCACTCACAGCAATGGACAGATCATCTAAGCAGAAGAGCAAAAAAGAAACAAGGGCTTTAAATGACATACTGGGCCAGATGGACTTCACAGATATATACAGAGCATTCTATCCTAAAGCAACAAAATTCACATTCTTCTCAGATGCACATGGAACATTCTCCAGAACAGATCACATACTGGGACACAAGTCAGGCCTCAACTGGTACCAAGGATTGGGACTATTCCCTGCATATTTTCAGACCACAGTGTTTTGAAACTTGAACTCAATCACAAGAGGAAATTTGGAAGGAACTCAAATACTTGAAGGTTAAAGAGAATCCCAATAAAGAATGAATGGGTCAACCTGGAAATTAAGAAAAAAATTCATGGAAACAAATCAAAATGAAAACACAACTGTTCAAAACCTTTGGGATGCAGCAAAGGCAGTCCTAAGACGGAAGTACCTAGCAATACAAGCCTTTCTCAAAAAACTAGAAAAGTCTCAAATATACAACCTAACCTTACACCTAATGGAACTAGAGAAAGAAAGCAAATGAAGCCTAACTGAAGCAGGAGAAGAGAAATAAAGATTAGAGCAGAAATCATTGAAATACAAAACCCAAAGAGCAGTAGAACAGATCAATGAAACTAGAGGCTGGTTCTTTGAAAGAATTAACAAAACAATAACCCCCTAGCCAGATTTATCAAAAAGAAGAGAAAGGACCCAAATAAACAAAATGATGAATGAAAGAGGTGAGATCACAACCAACACTGAAGAAATACAAACAGTTATATGAGAATATTATTAGCAATTATATGCCAACAAATTAGGCAATCTGAAAGAAATGGATGCATTCCTAGAAACCTACAAACTACCATAACTAAAACAGGAAGAAATAGAAAATTTGAACAGATTCATAACCAGCAATCAGATTGAAGCAGTAATAAAAAAATCTCCCAACAAACGAGTCCAGGACCATATGGCTTCCCAGGGGAATTCTACCAAACATTTAAAGAGAATTAATACATATTCTTCTGAAGCTCTTTCAAAAAATAGAAATGGAAGGAAAACTTCCAAACTCCTTCTATGAGACCAGTATTACCTTGATCCCAAAATCAGATAAAGACCCCACCAAAAAGGAGAATTATATACCAATATCCCTGATGAACATAGATGCCAAAATTCTCACCAATATAGTAGCCAATAGGATCCAAGAGTACATTAAAAGGATTATTCTCCATAACAAGGTGGGATTTATTCCTGGGATGAAAGGGTAGTTCAACATTTGCAAATCAGTCAATGTGATATATTACATTAATAAAAGAAAGGACAACAGCCATATGATCTTCTCAATAGATGCAGAAAAAGCATGTGACGAAGTACAACATCCTTTCTTGATTAAAACTCTTCAGGCTTCATAAAAGCCATCTATGAAAAGCCTACAGCAAATATCATTCACAGAGGTGAAAAACTTTTTTTTTTAAGTTAGAAAAGAGAGCTTTTCCCCTAAGGTCAGGAACACAACAGGGATGTCCACTCTCACCACTGTCGTTCAACATAATATTAGAAATCCTAGCCTCAGCAATCAGACAACAAAAAGAAATGAAAGGCATTCAAATCGGCAAAGAAAAAGTCCAACTCTCATTCTTCACAGTTGACATGATACTTTACGTGGAAAAACCAAAAGACTCCACCTCAAATGTCCTAGAACTCCTACAGGAATTCAGCAGCCTGGGAGGATATAAAAATCAGTGCACAGAAATCAGTTGCATTTCTATACACTAAAAATGAGACAGAAAAGAGAAACTAAGGAATCAGTCCCATTTACAATTGCACCAAAACCATAAGATATCTAGGAATAAACTTAACCAAAGAGTTAAATGATCTGTACACTAAAAACTACAGAACACTTATGAAAGAAATTGAGGAAGACACAAAGAAGTGGGAAAACATTCCATGCTTATGGATTGGGAGAATAAATATTGTTGAAATGTCTATGCTACCCAGAGCAATCTACACATTCAATGCAATCCCTATCAAAATACCATTGATATTTTTCACAGAGCTGTAACAAATAATCCTAAAATTTGCATGGAACCAGAAAAGGCCCCCAAATAGCCAGAGGAATGTTGAAAAAACCAAAGCTGGCGGCCTCACAATGCCAGATTTTAAGCTGTATTGCAAAGCTGTAATCATCAAGACAATATGGTAATGGCACAAAAACAGACACATAGATCAATGGAACAGAATAGAGATTCCAGAAAGGGACCATCAACTTCATGGTCAACTAATCTTTGACAATGCAGAAAAGAATATACAATGGAAAAAAGGCAGTCTCTTTCCCAAATGGCATTGGGAAAAAATGGACAGCCACATGTAGAAGAATGAAATTGGACCATTTTCTTACTACACAAAGATAAAATCAAAATGGATGAAAGACATAAATGTGATATAGCAATCCATCAAAATTCTAGAGAACACAGGGAGCAACCTCTCCAACCTCAGCCACAGCAACTTCTTGCTAGACACATCTCCAGAGGCAAGGGAAACAAAAGCAAAAATGAATTATCGGGACTTCATCAAGATAAAAAGCTTCTGCATAGCAAAGGAAATAGTCGACAAAACTAAAAGGTAACCTACGGAATGGGAGAAGATATTTTCAACTGACATATCAAATAACAGGCTAGTATCCATTATCTATAAAGAACTTATCAAACTCAACACCTAAAAAACAAATAATCCAGTCAAGAAATGGAGAGAAGACATGAACAGACATTTCTCCAAAGAAGTCATACAAATGGTCAACAGACACATGAAAAAATGCTCAACATCACTTGGCATCAGGGAAATACAAACCAAAACCACAAGAAAATACTACCTTATGCAGTTAGAATGGCTAAAATTAACAAGACAGGGAACAACAAATGTTGGTGAGGATGTGGAGAAAGGGGAATCCTCTTACAATGTTGGTGGGAATGCAAGCTTGTACAGCCACTCTAGAAAACGGTATAGAGGTTCTTCAAAAAGTTGAAAATAGAGCTACTTTATGACCCAGCAATTGCCTACTAGTATTTACCCCAAAGATAAGAATGTAGGGATCCGAAGAGGCACCTGCAACCTGCACCGTAAGGTTTATAGCAGCTTTGTTCACAATAGCCAAACTGGAAAGAGCCGAGATGTCCATCAACAGATGAATGGATAAAGAAGTGGTATATATATACACAATAGAATATTACTCAGCCATCAGAAAGGAATGAATACTTACCATTTTCATCAATGTGGATGGAACTAGAGGGTATTATGCTGAGCAAAATAAGTCAAGCAGAGAAAAACAGTTATCATGGTTCACTCATATGTGGAATATAAGAAACAGCACAGAGGATCATAGGGGAAAGGAAGGAAACTGAATGAGAAGTCATCAGAGAAGGAGAAAAACCATGAGAGGCTCTTAAGCGTAGGACACAAACTGAGGGTTGCTGGAGGGGAGGTGGGTGGGGGAAAGAGTATTTGGGTGATGGGCATTAAGGAGTGCATGTGGTATAATGAACACTGGGTGTTATACACAACTGAGGAATTATTGAACTCTACATCTGAAACTAATGATGTACCATGTGTTGGCTAATTGAATTTTAAAAAATCCAGCAATATCAAAAATTAAATTAAATATTTTTCAGCATTCCAATTAAAAGATTGTCATATAATTAGAAATTATGACACATCTATTTATATGACATCTGTAAAAATATACTTTATACATAAAGACACTAAAAGCAAAAACAAAAAACAAACCAGGAAATGTCTATTACTATCAGACAAAATAGAATACAGCATAAGGAATATCACCAGGGATAAAGGAGGACATTTCATAATGATCAATATGTCAAGTAGTTAAGAAGACATAGCAACCCTAAAAACAAGGAAGCAAAACAAAAAACAAAAATAAGGCTCTGTAAGGTTTTGATTATTTCCTGTTCAGTACAAGTGCCTCAAATTTTAATTGGGATGCTATATATAACATTTTTCTATATTCTAAATTATTATGCCTTTTGGGCACATTGTTTTATATTTTTATATCCTAACCTCCTGTTCTGGATCACATACTTACATATCTTACCATACTCTAGATGGTTCAAAAAACCTAAACCCCAAATTAGCCAAAGTGAAAAATAAACAGTCAATTCTAATTGCAGTTGGTATTTTAGTTCTTCTCTATCAGTAACAGGTGTAACATGTAGACAGAAAATTATTATTAATACAAAAATACTTTCAAATATTGACTGATTTGGTCCAACTGATAACTTTATAATTGGTAGGTCCAGGAAGCAGCTCGTTGTCCATTTCTTTTCTTCTATTTCAGGCTTTTGAAGTTTCCTGGGCAGTATTGAAATCTCTATCATATACATTTGGAATTCATGTTACCTAATCTCTGCTGATAGTTCATTGCTGTTCAGCAATCTGTATGTTCAGCTTTTATTCTATATCCCATTCTTCTGAGTAAGGGTCCTTAAGCCTCTATACAGTTTGAGTGTGGGTTATCACTTTATCATGTCTTACTGGCTAACTGAAAACACTGAATTACCCCAAATATATTTTATCAAATTCATTGAAACCTTACCTTTCCTGTCTGTTTTTATGATAGGAAGAAATATTTTCCCAATTATTTGGGGCTTCCATATTTTGACTTATCAAGTATTTTTTTAACATATTCTACCCCTTCTATTTTGACTCCTTTCATCAGGGTTTCAAACTTAGTATGTCCTAATAAGTCTGAAACATATGTACTGAGAGAGGGAATAGTCTAACTACTGAAGGTCTTTATTTTGCTAGTATCATATGGGATGTAAAAGGTCCTCTAACATTTTTGCTACACTCCAAGTCGGTATGCCTGAAAGCATTACCCTCTATGTCTTGACCAACAGCCCATACTTTTACTTCTGTCTAGATGAATATTTCTATTATTTAAACTTGTTAAAATTTTACTCATTTCTTGGGGTGCCTGGGTGGCTCAGTGGGTTAAGCATCTGCCTTCAGCTCAGGTCATGATCTCAGGGTCCTGGGATCAACCCCTGCATCGGGCTCCCTGCTGAGCAGGGAACCTGCTTCTCCTTCTCCCTCTGCCATTCCACCTGCTTGTGCCCACTGGCTCTCTCTCTCTCTGTCAAATGCACAAAATCTTTACAAAAAAATTCTACTCATTTCTTGAGCATTAGAAAATATCTTCTGCTGAGAGCATTTTCTGATTCTTTCCCCTGAATTTGGTATTTCCCTCATTTCAGTTATAATTGTGTTTAAATACCCTAATGGCACTCATCATCAGAATCAATATGTATATCATTATTTAATCTACTACTATATTGCCATCTCCTGGAACACAGATGAATTGTACGTTACACAATAGTCATAAGGTCTTGCATGTAATAGGCACCAAAATATATCAATTTCAATTTCTTTGCTTTTAACCTCATTCCCTCCTTCTATATAGTTTTGACTGGGCCTGTGCAACCTCTATAATTTGGCCTCTTAATTACATATTCTTAAAATCAAGAATTACCTTATGCCAATATAGGAAAATTATATTTATCACCACAAAATAAAAACTTCATGTATGGAATTTATAGAAAAAATAACAGTATTTTCATTTATTGAATAATAGACCACTTATGTTTTCTAAAAGAGAAATAATGAGTGGAAATAATTAAAATATGCTTGCCATATTATATTCATCATTTAAATTAGGAGAAATAGGGAATCAACTTAGTAAAATGGTGTTGAGTCTAGTCTTGGGAATTTTACTACCTGGGCTCAAACCCCAGGTTTATTATCCACTGTGTATTACCTTGGATACATTACTTAACCTGTCTATGCTTAGGTTTATTTCTCTGTTAAATTTATATACAATAGTATATACTCTGACTCATGGAATTGTGAGAATTAAATAAGGTGAAATGTGTAATGTTGGCAAAGAGTTTAAGCATTGTAAAAATGTTGAAATAAGTAAGTATATACTACTATTATTTTCCATATATGTATTCTTAATTAATTTTCTACTGCTTGTCCAAAAATTGGAGAAGGATAAAGGACATTTTGTTTATACTGTTTTGTATTTACTATGATCACAAAACGAAAGTGATCCAATTGCTTTTTGAAGTGCTTCCAAGGTAAATTGCCCAACCTAAAAATAAAAACACTCTAGTCAATTGAACATTAATATTCTTCCTTTATTTTTATGACACTGCAGATCTTGAGATTCTTAGAAAATGTTTCCAAACTTCTGTCAGATTTTACTTTATTGTTGCCATAATTAATAGGTCTCCTTACCTTTAATTTATTTTCTATTCAATCACTTCTGCTTAATAACATTAATCTTCTTAAACTGATATTTTTCTAATTTCATTCCTTTGGCCATTCATTGCTCTCAGTAATGCTTAAGGCAGGTTCAACTGTTACAGCCTTATCTTCCATTTATCTTCTGGCTTCTTCTAGCCTTTTCCTCCCAAACCAATGATATGATCTGGTCAAATTATTTTGAACAAACCCTGGATGCTTTAATCCTGTTTATCTCGTCCCTTCCCTCAGTTTTGCTACTCTTGCATGCCTGTTTCTAGATGTATTTCTCAACACTGCATGATAGAAAGTGTATGGATTTGAGGGTCAATATCTGGGCTTAGATAAGGACTCTGCATAGAGGTAGCTGTGTGAAAGATGTCTGTTTACTTAAATTGTCTGGGCCTCAGTTAATTGGCTTGTGGTAGGATTAAATTATATCAAGTGTGTAGGGTATCAGGTACATAGTGCATGCCAGTTAGTGATGTGCTTTTCTTTCTCAGCCTATCCAAATCTCCAGATCCTATCTCAAATTTTATCTCTGTCAAAGAAATTTCTTTGAGTCATGGGAATGGATTTTCTTTCTCTCCTAAATTTATTTCACTCATTTTATACTTAGACTTTTTTTTTTTTCTTCAGCTTTGGGAGGTCTTTTTTTATGTATATATTTTGTTTTATTGATTCCATTAGATTGCAAACTATTCAACTACTCTTATCCCCACAGTCATCTGGAAGAAGACCTTCAAGAATATGTTATTTTTAATTTATTAAAGTCATTTTAGCATTACTTTATCCAAGTTGTTTTATATTTGTTGTTTTTACCTATAAGTGTAAAAAATTGAAACATATTTTAGAAACACAATTTAAAACATTTTTCTATGTGATTGTAAATAAAGGAAGGCAAATTTAAAAATACAGTAGTTTATTATTTTTTTATAAAAACTTCTGCAATAACAGGTGATTGTGTTGCCTGGTACCATATATTTTATGAATAACAAAAAGTAGATGATTAGTCAACTCAAAATTTCCATTGCAATTAAAAGTAATTGAGTTAACTAATGCATGCCCAAATGTATTTCTGTATGCATATTTATTCTAAGTTATTTGTTTTCATTTTTTAATTTTTTTTAATTTTTTTAAAAGATTTTATTTATTTATTTGACAGAGATAGAGACAGCCAGCAAGAGAGGGAACACAAGCAGGGGGTGGGAGAGGAAGAAGCAGGCTCATAGCAGAGGAGCCTGATGTGGGGCTCGAACCCATAACGCCGGGATCACACCCTGAGCCGAAGGCAGATGCTTAACCGCTGTGCCACCCAGGCGCCCCTGTTTTCATTTTTTTAAAAAAGATTTTATTTATTTATTTGACAGAGACAGCCAGCGAGAGAGGGAACACAAGCAGGGGGAGTGGGAGAGGAAGAAGCAGGCTCATAGCAGAGGAGCCTGATGTGGGGCTCGAACCCATAACGCCGGGATCACACCCTGAGCCGAAGGCAGATGCTTAACCGCTGTGCCACCCAGGCGCCCCTGTTTTCATTTTTTTAAAAAAGATTTTATTTATTTATTTGACAGAGACAGCCAGCGAGAGAGGGAACACAAGCAGGGGGAGTGGGAGAGGAAGAAGCAGGCTCATAGCAGAGGAGCCTGATGTGGGGCTCGAACCCATAACGCCGGGATCACACCCTGAGCCGAAGGCAGATGCTTAACCGCTGTGCCACCCAGGCGCCCCTGTTTTCATTTTTTTAAAAAAGATTTTATTTATTTATTTGACAGAGACAGCCAGCGAGAGAGGGAACACAAGCAGGGGGAGTGGGAGAGGAAGAAAGCAGGCTCATAGCAGAGGAGCCTGATGTGGGGCTCGAACCCATAACGCCGGGATCACGCCCTGAGCCAAAGGCAGATGCTTAACGACTGCACCACCCAGGCGCCCCTAAATTATTTGCTTTCAAATACAAGTACTACCGAGAAAGAGAAAAGCAGTGCTGGCATTTAGGAAGTAGCCTAGTATGCTCAGCTAGGTCTTACGTTCTAGGCTGAATATAAAATAAGTCACAGAATATCAACATTAAACAAGGCTGCTCTGTGACCGTGATGAATCAAGACAAAAACAATATCATTCTGTAATTATACCTGAATGTAGATAAAACACGAACATTGTCCAAAACACAAAAATGGCCAAACATACTTCTGTCCTGGCTAATATAAGTGACTGTGTGTGTGTGTTTTTAATGAAATAGAGCTTTGGCCTAGACCTAGTCTTTTCTAGATAGATTTGTTAAAAACTAATCATATGAATATCCGTACCTCCTTATAACAAAGCAAGTCTCACTTTCCTAAATGCTACAAAAAATGAAATGACTAAACACAAACTCAAACCCTATAATTCCTTTCTATTACTCTCTTACTAGGATACCCCCAGTACATCCTGGTGCCAAGTTGTCAGGTTTCCAGTGAAATATTTACATCGACTGTGTACTGAAATGTTTCTCTAGCTATGTGACTCCATAGGCAGCTGCTGCTGCTGCCTTTTCCTCTTCCTCCCCCTTCTCTCCTGCTCCCTCCCCTGCCTCCTCTTACAGAAGAGCCAAGTTTTTATTTGTTCATTTCTTGAACTTGAAGTATTTCTCAATGGCGTCCTTGGCTTGAGACTCTTTGCCATAGTCCTTGACTACCACACAACTGCAACCAACCACTTTCAGCATTTTCCCTCTGTCAGTTTTACAGAAGCTTACCTATTCCCCGGGTTTCTTGTTATCTACCTTGACGAAGTTGTTTTGATGTTCAGCACAAAGGGCCTCCACCAATTCGTCATACATAAGCTCATTACAGATGGATGCCAGCACACAAAGATGGGCTTGACACTTGTCTAAAGCTTGGGCAGCTTTGCAAATTCCAGGTGCTAGGCCATCATGGACAAGAGCAATCTTTACCACCTCTTATAAAGTAGCATAAGTGTCCATTATACTTCCAGCATCAATGTCTTCCTCAGCATTAGAGGATCTTTATTTTGTTGCTCACTGTGACAGGTTTTCAATCTTTGTTAAATTCCATGTCTCTAGGAAGGGTCCTCACATCAATGAATTACTTCTCACCCAGTCTGGTATTCAGCTGTCTTGATCAACCAATCCCAGGGGTATTTCTCTGCCAGCTTGTTTTTGCAACTCCTTCAATATATAGTTTTTCTCCTTTTCCAAGCCCAGAAAATGTCCATTGGAATTATGATAGTATTCAACCCTAATTATAATCAGAGCCAGTGCCCTCATGGATATCAATTCAGGTGTCCTTATCCCATATTTCAGGGTCCTACACCCTAAAGATAGCATGACATATCCATATTGGCTGAACATTCAAATGTCTGTAGCTCTGTGACATTATTGCCTTTTCAAATCATTGCCCAACTGTAACAGCTCTTCTAATGAAGGAGATAAATGTCCCTTTGTAACTTACCGAAGAAGTGCTCTGACTCTCGCACTTCACCTTGAATTGTCAGGAGCCCTTAGTTTCCTCCTACCTCTCTAAAGGACTTTGACAACTAAATAGTAACCAGTCAACTCCACTGTCTTTGCAGACACCCTACAAATTCCCCTCCTCTAGTATTTTACAAATGTCTGAACATCACACCTATACTCCCCTTGCATCTGCCATTTTCTCATATCACCATTAGTAAAAACTTTTGCAAATGGCTGCCACCTTGTGTGACTGATTGTCTGTGTCCCATGATGCAGAACGATGTACTTTTTGCCTTTCCAGCAATGAGTGAGCCAGTCAAAAATCCCCTATTAATATATGTTTTTAGACAACTCTTGGTACCATTTGCGTTTGTTCAGGTCAGCAGAGAAGCAGACACCAAGTTTGGTAGTATGTACAAGATATTTTGGAGGAAGAAAGGAGGTGAGGACTTCAGACAATGATGCATATTTTACACCATGTAAGGTAGGACAAAAAGAAGGAAAGTAGGAAGTATCCAGAAATCTATATAGATACAAATCTATCTAGAATAAGACTAGGTCTAGGCCAAAGCTTTATTTGGTAAAGAAACCACAGTCACTTATATAGCCAATCTGACAGGCGTGAGGTACTATGTCATTATAGTATTGATTTGCATTTCTCTGATGAATTGTGATTATTAAGATCTTTTCATGCACCCATTGAACATCTGTATTTCTTGTTGAAAACAATGTATATTCAAGTAAACTGCCCATTTTTAAATCAGGTTATTTCATTTTTAAATTTTTTAACGTTTTAATTCAAGTATAATTAACATACAGTATTATATTAGTTTCAGGTGTACAATAAAATAAGTCAACAATTCTACATATTACTTAGTGCTAATCACAATAGTTGTTCCATATATGGGTGACATTATATGGTATTTGTCTTTCTGACTAACTTCACTTGGCATTATACATGCTAAATCTATCCATGATGTTGCATATGGCAAGGTTTCAGTCTTTTTTATTTTTATGGATGAAAAATATTCCACTGTGTGTGTGTGTGTGTGTGTGTGTGTATTTATAAACTCATTCTTTATTCATTCATCTATGAATTGACACTTGGGTTTCTTCCATGTTTTGATATTGTTAATAATGGGGAAATATGGGGTGCATATATCTTTTTAAATTAGTATTTTTATATTCTTTGGGTAAATAACCAGTACTGGAATTATTGGACAATATGGTGTTTCTATTTTTAAATTTTTGAGGGACCTCCATACTATTTTCCACAGTAGCTATACCAATTTGCAATCCCACCAATGGTGTATGGGACTTTCTTTTTCTCTACATCCTTGCCAACACTTTTTTTCCCTTGTGTTTTGATTTTATCCAATCTGACAAATGTGAGGATGTGGTTTTGATTTGCACTTCCATGATGACTAGTAATGATGAGCATCTTTTCATGTGTCTGTTGACCATCCATATGTCTTCTTTGGAGAAATTATTCAGGTTTTCTGCCCATGTTTAATTAGATTATTTGTTTTTTTGGTGTTGAGTTGTATAAATTCTTCATATATTTTAGGTATTAACCCCTTATCAAATATGACATTTGCAAATATCTACTTCCATTTAATGGCTTATCTTTTTGTTTAGTTGATGGTTTCCTTCAATGTGCAAAAGCTTTTTATATTTTGGTGTAGTCCCAATAGTTTAATTTCGCTTTTGTTTCTTTGCTTGAGGAGACATATCTAGAAAATTGTTTCTACAGCTGGTGTCAAAAAAATTACTGCTTATGTTTTATTTTAGGAATTTGTATGGCTTCTGGTCTCACACTTAGATTTTTAATCCATTTTGAGTTTATTTTTGTGTATGATGTAAGAAAGTGGCCAGTTTCATTCTTTTGCCTGCTGCTATCCAGTTTTGTCAACATCATTTGTTGGAGTCTGCCTTTTCCATTGTATATTCTTATCTCTTTTTTCATAGATTAATTGACCATGTAGGTTTATTTCTGGGATCTATACTCTGTTCTATTCATCTGTGTGTCTACTTTTGTGCCAGTGGCATACTATTTTGATTACTACAGTTTTATAGTATATCTTGAAATCTGGGGTTATGATTTGTTATTCAAGTTTGTTATTCAGTTTGTTATTCAAGATTGCTTTGGCTATTTGCAATCTTTGTAGTTTCATCTAAATTTTAGTTTTTTGTTTTTTGTTTTTTTTTTAAAGATTTTATTTATTTATTTGACAGAGATAGAGACAGCTAGCGAGAGAGGGAACACAAGCAGGGGGAGTGGGAGAGGAAGAAGCAGGCTCATAGCAGAGGAGCCTGATGTGGGGCTCGAACCCATAATGCCGGGATCACACCCTGAGCCGAAGGCAGACGCTTAACCGCTGTGCCACCCAGGCGCCCCATCTAAATTTTAGTTTTATCTGTTCTTCTGTGAAAGATGCAAGTGGTATTTTGATAGGGACTGCATTAAATTTGAACATTCCTTTGTGTATTATGAATATTTTAACAATATTTTTTCTCCCATTCCATGAATATGGAGTACTTATCCATTTGTTTGTGTCATCTTCAATTTATTTTGTCAGTGTTTCATAGTTTACACATCTTTCACCTCCTTCATTAAGTTTATTCCTACATATATTATTTTTGGTGCAAATTTCATTGGGATTGTTTCTTTATTCCTCTTTCTGCTCCTTCACTATAGTGTAGAGAAATGCGACAGATTTTTGTATATTGATATTTTATACTGTTATTTTACTGAATTCATTCATCAATTCTATCTAGTAGGGTTTTTTTTGTGGAGTCTTTTGGGTTTTCTATATATAGTATGTCATCTACAAATAGTGAAACTTTTACCACTTTCTTACTAATTTGGATGCCTTTTATTTCTTTTTCTTGTCTGATTGCTATGGCAAGGACTTCCAGTACTATATTGAATAAAGGTGGCAAGACTGGATTCTCTTGTCTTGTTCCTGATCTTAGAGGAATAGCTCTCAGTTTTTCACCACTGAATATGATGTTGGCTGTGGGTTTTCATCTATGACCTTTATTATATGAAGGTATGTCTCCTCTAAGCCTACTTTGTTGAAAGTTTTTCTCATGAACATATATAGTATTTTGTCAAATAATTTTTCTGCATCTATTGAAGTTATCATACAATTTTTATCGTCTCTAGTTGATGCTCTAAATCCTGTTGATTGATTTGTGAATATTGAACTATCCTTGCATTCCTGGAATAAATTCCATTTGATCATGGTAAATATTTTTTTAACGTATTGTTTGATTCAGTTTGCTAATATTTAGAGAATTTTCGCATCTACGTTCACCAGAGATATTGACCTGTAGTACTTGTTTATTTGTTTGTTTTTGCTTTTTGTAGTGTTTTTTTGTTTTGTTTTGTTTTTTGTTTTTGTTTTTGTTTTTGTTTTTGTATCAGGGTAATGCTGGACTCATGGAATGAATTTGGAAGCTCTCCTTTCTCTTTTATTTTTAAAAATAGTTTGAGAAGACAAGGTATTAACTCTTCTTTAAATATTTGGTAGAATTCATTTGTGAAGTCATCTGGTCCTGGACTTTTGTTTGGGAGTTTTTTTATTACTAACTTAATTTCATTGTTAGTAATGGTCTGATAAAATTTTCTACTTCTACTTCAATCTTGAGACATTTATGTTAATTTTTCATTCAAAATGAAGTGAGTTAACATATAGTGTAGTAGTGGTTTTAGGAATAGAATTTAGTGATACATCACTTACATATAACACTTAATGCTTCTCCCAACAAATGCCTTCCTAATGCCCATCACCTACTTAGCCCATCTTCCCACACACCTCCTCTCCAGCAACCCTGTTTGTTCTCTACAGTTAAGAGTCTCCTATGATTTGCCTCCCTTTCTATTTTTATCTTATTTTATGTTTTCTTTCGTCCCTCAATGTTTACCTGTTTTTTTTCTCAAATTCCACATATGAGTGAAGTAATATATTTGTCTTTCTCTGACTGCCTTATTTCCCTTAGCACTATATACTCTAGTTTCATCCATGTTGTTGCAAGTAGCAAGATATCATTCTTTTTGATTTCTGAGTAATATTACACACACACACACACACACACACACACTCACACACGTATATATAATCATATCTTTTTTTATCCATTCACCAGTCAATGACATTGGGCTCTTTCCATAGATTGGCTATTGTTGATAAGACAGCTATAAACATTAGGGTGCATGTGTCCCTTAGAATCAGCATTTTTATATCCTTTGGATAAATATGTAGTAGTGCACTTGCTTGGTCATAGGGTAGTTCTATTTTTAAATTTTGAGGAACCTCCATACTGTTATCCACAGTGACTATACCAGTTTGCATTCCCACCAACAGTACAAAAGCATTCCCTTTTGCGACATCTTGGCCAACATCTCTTGTTTCCTGAGTTGTTAATTTTAACCATTCTGACAGATATGAGGTAGTATATCATTGTGATTTTGATTTGTATTTCCCTGATGATTAGTGATGTTCAGTACCTTTTAATGTGTCTGTTAACAAACTCAACATCTTCTTTGGAAAAGTGACTATTCATGTCTTCTGTCCATTTCTTAACTGGATTAGTTGTTTTCTTGGTGTTGTGTTTGATAAGTTCTTTATAGATGTTGGATATTAATCCTTTATCCGATATGCCATTTGAAAATATCTTCTCCCATTCCATCAGTTGCCTTTTTCTTTTGTTCGTTGCTACCTTCACTGTGCAGAAGCTTTTCATCTTGATGAGATCACAATAGTTCATTTTTGTTTTTGATCCCCTTGCCTCCAGAGACATGTCTAGTAAGAAGTAGCTGCAGGTGAGATCAACAAAGTTGCTGCCTGTGTTCTACTCTAGGATTTTGATGATTTTTGTCTCACATTTAGGTTTGTCATCCATTTTTTTAAAGATTTTTATTTATTTATTTGACAGAGATAGAGACAGCAAGCGAGAGAGGGAACACAAGCAGGGGGAGTGGGAGAAGAAGAAGCAGGCTCATAGTGGAGGAGCCTAATGTGGGGCTCGATCCCATAACTCTGGGATCATGCCCTGAGCCGAAGGCAGACGCTTAACCACTGTGCCACCCAGGCACCCCTGTCATCCATTTTGAATTCATTTTTGTATATGGTGTAAGAAAGTGGCCCAAGTTCATTATTCTCCATGTTGTTGTCCAGTTTTCCCAACACCATTTGTTGAAGAGATTGTCTTTTTTTTCAATTGGATATTCCTTCCTACTTTGTAAAAGTTTAGTTGACCATATAGTTGTGGGTCCATTTCTGGGTTCTCTATTCTGTTTCATTGATCTATGCGTCTGTTTTTGTGCCAGTACCATATTGTCTTGATCATTACAGCTTTGTAATATAGCTTGAAGTCTGGAATTGTGATGCCTGCCACTTTGGTTTTCTTTTTCAACATTACTTTGGCTATTCGGAGTCTTTTATGGTTCCATACAAATTTTAGAATTGTTTGTTCTAGCTCTGAAAAATGCTGGTGTTATTTTGATAGGGATTGCATTGTATGTGTAGAGTGCTTTGGGTAACATAGACATTTTTAAAATGTTTGTTCTTCTAATCCATGAGCATGGAATGTTTTCCCACTTTGTGTCTTCTTCAGTTTCTTTAATTTCTTTCTCTGGTTTTCAGAGTACAGACCTTTCCCTCTTTAGTTGGGTTTATTCCTAGGTATCTTATGATTTTTGGTACAATTGTAAATGGGAATGATTCCTTGATTTCTGTTTCTCTTTCTTTTGCTTCATTATTGGTGTGGAGAAATGCAGCAGATTTCTGTACATTGATTTTGTATCCCACAACTTTACTGAATTCATGGAGCTAACCATCATCCATCATCAGGATTTTTTTTTTTTTTTGGTGGAGACTTTCAGGTTTTCTACATACAGTAAAATGTCTTCTGTGAAGAGTGAAAATTTGATTTCTTCCTTGCCAATTTGGATGCTTTTTTTTTCTTTTTGTTGTCTGACTGCTGAGGCTAGGACTTCCAGTGCTCTGTTGAACAACAGTGGTGAGAGTGGACATCCCTGTTGTATTCCTGACCTTAGGGGGAAAGCTCTCAGCTTTTTCCCATAGAGTATAATATCGCCATGAGTCTTTTGAATATGACCTTTATGATGGTGGGGTATGTTCCTTCTATCCCTACTTTCTTGAGAGTTTTTATCAAGAAAGGATGCTGTATTTTGTCAAATGCTTTTTCTGCTTCTATTGAGAGGATGGTATGGTTCTTATCCTTTCTTTTATTAATGTGGTATACTGTGTTGATTAATTTGTGATTATTGAACCATCTCTGAAGCCCAGCAATAAATCCCACTTGGTCGTGGTGAATAATCCTTTTAATTACTGTTGGATTCCATTAGCTAATATCTTATTGATAATTTTTGCATGTTTTCCATGTTCATCAGGGATAATGGTCTGTAATTCTCCTTTTTAGTGGGATCTTTGTTTGGTTTAGGGATCAAAGTAATGCTGGCCTCATAGAAAGAGTTTGGAAGTTTTCCTTCCATTTCTGTTTATTAAAACTTCAGAAGAATAAGTATTCTTTAAAATGTTTGATAGAATTCCCCTGGGAAGCCATTTGGCCCTGTACTCTTGTTTCTTGGGAGATTTTTGATTACTGAGCAAATTTCTTTGCTCATTATAGGTCTGTTCAAATTTTCTATTTGTTCCTGTTTCAGTTTTGGTAGCTTGCATGTTTCTAGGAATGCATCCATTTCTTCCAGATTGTCTAATTTATTGGCATAAAATTGCTCATAATATGTTCTTATAATTGTTTGTATTTCTTCAGTGTTGGTTTTGATTGCCCCTCTTTCATTTGCGATTTTATTTATTTGGTTCCTTTCTCTTTTCTTTTTTATAAGTCTGGCTAGGAGTTTACCATTTTGTTAATTCTTTCAAAGAAGCAGTTCCTAGTTTTGTTGATCTGTTCTATTATTAAATTAATTTCTGCTCTAATCTTATTTCCCTTCTCTTGATGATTTTAGGCTTCATTTGCTGTTCTTTTTCCAGCTCTTTAGGTTGTGCATTTGAGACTTTTCTTGTTTCTTGAGGAAATCCTGTATTGCTATATACTTCCTTCTTAGGACTGCTTTTGCTGCATCCCAAAGGTTTTGGACTGTTGTGATTTTTCATTTGCTTCCATGTATTTTTTTAAAAATTCTTCTTTAATTTCTATTCATTCTTTAGTAGGATGTTCTTTAACCTCCATATATTTTTGGTCCTTCCAAATTTTTTCTTGTGGTTGACTTCAAGTTTCATAGCATTGTGGTCTGGAAACATGCATAGTGCTATTTTAATCTTTTTGTTCGATGAAGGCCTGATTTGTGACCCAGTATGTGATCTGTTCTGGAGAATGTTCCATGTGCACTCAAAAAGAGTATGTATTCTGCTGCTTTAGGATGAAATGCTCTGAATATGTCTGTTAAGTCCATGTGGCCTAGTGTGTCATTCAAAGCTATTGTTTCCTTGTTGATCTGCTTAGATTATATGTACATTGCTGTGAGTAAAGTATTAAAGTCCCTTACTATCATTGTATTAGTATCAATGAGTTTCTTTAAGTTTGTTATTATTTGATTTATATATTTGGCTGCTTGCAAGTTGGGGGCATAAATATATACAATTGTTATATCATCTTGGTGGATAGACCACTTTATTTTGATATAGTGCCCTTCTTCATCTCTTATTACAGTCTTTGGTTTAAAATCTAGTGTGTCTGTTATAAGTATGGCTACTCCTGCTTTCTTTTGATGTTCGTTAGCATGATAGATGATTCTTCACCCTCTCACTTTCAACCTGGAGGTATCTTTGGGTCTAAAATAAGTCTCTTCTGGGGCACCTGGGTAGCGCAGTCATTAGGCATCTGCTTTCAGCTCAGGGCGTGATCCCGGCGTTACGGGATAGAGCCCCATATCAGGCTCCTCTGCTGGAAGCCTGCTTCTTCATCTCCCACTCCTCCTGCTTGTGTTCCCTCTCTCGCTGGCTGTTTCTGTCTTTGTCAAATAAATAAAATCTTAAGAAAAAATAAAAAAAATAAAAAAAATAAAACAAGTCTCTTCTAAGTAGCATATCAACAGGTGTCTTTTTTATCCAGTGTGATACCTTATGTCTTTTGATTGGAGCATTTACATTCAAAGTAATTATTGATAGATATGGATTTAGTGCCATTGTGTTACCTGTAAAGTCGCTGTCCCTGTAGATTATGTCTCTTCCTTTCAGTCTCTGTTTTTTGTTTGTTTGTTTGTTTAGTTTTGGTTTCTCTTTCCCACTGAATGAGTCCCTTTTAATATTTCTTGCAGAATTGGTTTAGTGTTCACAAACTCCTATTGCTTTTGCTTGTCTTAGAAATTATTTCTCCTTCTATCCTGAATGACAGCATTGCTGGATACAGTATTCTGGGCTGCATATTTTCCCATTTAGCATATTGAACGTCTCATGACACTTCTTTCTGGCCTACCTAGTTCTGTGTACAGATCTGCTAACGTTAAGTGTCTACCCTTTTAGGTTAAGGCCGTTTTGTCCCTAGATGCCTTCAGATTTCTCTTTATCATTGTATTTTGCAAGTTGCACTATGATATGTCTGGGTGTTGGCATGTTTTTGTTGATTTGAGGGGAGTTCTCTGTACCTCTTGGACTTGAATGCCTGTTTCCTTGCCCAGATTAGGGAAGTTCTCAGCTATACTTTGTTCAAATAAAAACTCCTGTCCCCTTCTCCCCACTCTTCTTCTTCTGGGACTCCTATAAAATGGATATTATTTCGCTTTGTAGAATCACTGAGTTTCTTAAATCTATATTTGTGATCTTACAGTTCTCTTTCCCTCTTTTCAGCTTCATTATTTTATCTTCTATATCTTATTTGTTTCTCTGCTTCTTCCATCCTTACTGTGATTACATCCAGTCAGTTTTGCATCTGTTATAGCATTTTTATTTTGGCCTGACTAGATTTTTGGTCTTTTATCTCCATAGCCAGAGCTTCTCTGGTATCTTCTATGCTTCTTTCAAGCCCAGCTAGTCTTCTTATGACTGTTGTTCTAAATTCTTGTTCAGATATATTGCTTTTATCTGTTTTAAGCAAACCCCTGGCTGTGATTTCTTCTTGATCTTTCTTTTGGGGAGAATTCCTCCATCTCATCATTATGTCTAGGTTTCTCTCTTTCATATGTTATGAAATCTTGTTGTTTCCTACTCCTGAGAATAATACTATATTAAGAATTGGTTATACATTGTCCAAGGCCTGGTGCTTCAGGAAGTGTTTCTGGTGTACTCTTCTGTTTGACTTGCGGGAAAGAGCAGCCAAAATAAGTTCTCTGCAGAGTTCCTCCTTTCTTGCAATGGGGAGTGTTTGTACCTTTAAGTATGTGTGCTTTGATTTGTTTGAGACATCTGATTAAAAAAAAAAGGCTGATTGAAGAAAAGGAAAAGAAACATAAAAGCAAGCAAACAGACCAACAAAAAAGTATAAGCCTTATTCCAAAGAAAAAGAAAGAAGGAAGGAAAAAAAAGAAAAAAGAGGCCCGATACAAAAAATGAAAAGTAAACAAATCAATAAATGAACAAAAACCTATAAGCCTGATTCCAAAGAAAGAAAAATAATTAAAATTTAAAAATAAAATAATACAAAAAAATACAAAATACAAAGGAAAGAAAAGAAAGAAACCCTGGTCCTATTTCCACCAGAACTGATGCTGATGCTTTGATGTACTCTATGATCAGTGGACTCCATACACGTTGCGGACCTGCTTTGGTCTTCTGAGGGAGAGGCCTGCTGCACTGGCTCACAGTCAGACCTGCCCAAGAAAAGACAGCTCTGCAGGGTCGGTGCAGGGGGTGGGGTTTGGCATAAGTGACCCCAACCTCCCCTGGAGGCAGGTTTCTCTCTGAAGTCTGACCCTGTTGGTGGGCATGGGAAGGGGGATGTACAAGATGGAATCACCCCACCCTCTCATCTCGAGAGAGAGGAACTTGTGGCTGCTGATTTCAGGAGGCCCTCAAAAAAAAAGTGAACAGTATCCCCTCCTGTGTCCCAGGCTTTTGTCAGGTCCTTGCCCTCAACTTGTCTGTGCCTGGGATATTGGCACAACTAGAGCCATAGTTCTCCTGTGTTTTATCTCTGGCCAATGGCTGGGTTTCAAATTTCCAAATATTAAAGGACCCAATAAAACAGGGGCCTACTCTCCTCCCAGAGGAGAGCTTCACAGTACTGTGACAGGCCCCATTCTGTCCCCAAAAGGCAGTCACATGGTCACCCAGGTGCCTGGAGTCCATGGTGAAGCACAGCAAAAAGCTGTGACCAGGTTTTTTGCCCTCTGCACACTCCTCTGTCCCTTTCTGTTGAACGGCCACTCAATGGAACCTGGTGGAGCTTTTGTCCCTAAAGAGGCAATATACACTTTTCCAAATCTACTCCAGGAAGAGAAACATTCTATCCCAGTGTGACCCAGGAGATCCCCACACCACAGTGTCTTGCACGAACCATAAAGGTTGCTCTCTCTCCTACTCTCTCCCTCTTTCCTCAATTTCTTTCCATGGAAAGGTTTCCCTTCCCTCTGCAGCACCATGGCTTTTATCTCCTACAGTTCATATTTTTGAACCTTGATCTGCCTTATTCTATCCTTCCAATTATGCAGATTCATTTCTTAATCCTCAGATTGATTTCCTAGTTGTTTGAAATGATTTGATGTTGAACTTGCTATGTTCAAGGGATGAGGCAACCCAGGGTCTCCCATGCCATTGCACCATCTTAACTCCTCCATGCCTTGAGAGGTTTTTAAGAATTTATCCATTGCTTCTGTGTAGTACAATTTGTTGACATAAGCTTTCATAATATTCTCTTGTAATCCTTTGTATTTCTGTGGTGGTTCTATTTCTCCTCTTTCTGATTTTGAGATCTCTCTCTCCCTTTTTTCCCCCCAATGAATCTGACTAAGGGCTTATCATTTTTGTTGACCTTTTCAAAGAACAATCTCCTGGTTTCATTGCTCTGTTCTACTGGGGTTTTTCGTCTTGATTTCATTTTTTTTCTGCTTTAAGCCTTTAATCTTTTTTATTTCCTTTCTTCTGCTGGTTTTAGGTTTTGTTTGTTCTTTTTGTAAATCCTTTAAGTGTAAGGTTGGGTTGTTTTATTAGAGGGTTTTTTTTTTTGTTTTGTTTTAGTTTTGTTTTGTTTTGTTTTTTTCTTCTTGACATAAGCCTGTATTGCTATAATCTTTCTTCTTAGAACAGCTTTTGCTGCATCCCAAAGATTTTGGGTCATTGTGTTTTTAATTTTCATCTGTATTTGACCCATTTATTGTTTAGTAGCATGTTATTAAACCTCCATGTATTGGTGTTCTTCCCATATTTTTTCTTGTGTTTGATTTCTCATTTTTTGGCATTGTAGTTTGAATAGATGCATGATATAATTTCAGTCTTTTGAATGTGTTGAGACTGGCTTTGTGGCCTAACATGTTATCTAATCTGGAGAATGTTTCATATGCACTTGAAAAGAGTGTGTATTCTACTTTTTATGGTGGGATATTCTGAATATATCTGTTAAGCGCATGTGGTCAAATGTGTCATTCAAATCCACTCTTTCCTTGTTGATTTTCTGTCTGGCTGATCTATCCATTGATGTAAGTGGGATGTTAAAGTCCCTTATGATTATTGTATTACTGCTATTACTACCGTTATGGTTATTAATATTTACTTTATGCATTTGGGTGCTCCCATGTTGGGTGCATGAATATTTATAATTGTTATATGTTCTTGTTATATTGTTCCCTTTATGATTATGTGTGTCCTTCTTTGTGTCTTGTTAGAGTCATTATTTTAAAGTCTACTTTTTGCAATATAAGTATTGCTGCCTCAGCTTTCTTTCCATTTGCATGATGTTTTTCTATCCCTTCGCCTTAAATCTTCATGTGTTTTTAGATATGAAATGAGTATGTCAGCAACTCATAAATGGATTTTGCTTTTTATCCATTCAGTCTCCCTATGTCTTTTGATTGGAGAATTTATTTCATTTACATTCAAAGTAATTATTGATAGTTTTGTGGTTATTGTCCTTTTGTTACTAGCTTATAGTTACTTTTGTAGATCTTCTCTGTTACTTTCTTCTCTTACTTTCTTGCCTTGTGAGTTGATGGCCTTCTTTAGTGATATGCTTCAATTCCTTTCTCTTTATTTTTTCATATCTATAACAGGCTTTTAATTTGTGGTTATCAATAGGTTTGCATATAATATTCTATGCATATAGTAGTCTATATTAGATTGACAGTCGTTTAAGTTTGAACCCATCCTAAAAGCACTAAAATTTTAATCCACCCTACCCTCATGTTTTATATATATTGTGCCACACTTTAAATTTTTTATTTTGTGAATCCTTTGACTGATTTTATAGATAAAATTGATTTCACTGCTTTTGTGCTTTAGCCTCCATACTGATTTTATAAGTGATTAATCTATTACTTTATTATGTTTGTATGTACCTGTGAATTTTATTTTCCTTTTCTTAACTCTCAATAATGGCCTTTCCTTTCTACTCAAAGAATTTCCTTTAACATTTCTTTTTTTTTTTTAAAGATTTTATTTATTTATTTGACAGAGACAGACAGCCAGCAAGAGATAGAACACAAGCAAGGGGAATGGAGGAGGAAGAAGCAGTCTCCCAGCAGAGGAGCCCGATGTGGGGCTCGATCCCAGAACGCCGGGATCATGCCCTGAGCCGAACACAGACACTTAACAACTGCGCCACCCAGGTGCCCCTCCTTTAACATTTCTTGCAAGTCTGGTTTAGTGGTGATGGATTCCTTTAACTTTTGTTTGTTTAGGAAATCTTTTATCTCTCCTATTCTGAATGATTGCCTTACTGGGTATTCTTGGATATAGATTTTTTCCCCATTCAGCACCATTCTTTTCTGGCTTGGAAAGTTTCTGCTGAAAAATCCCCTGATAGCCTTATGGGGTTTCCCTTGTATGTTACTCCTTCTTTTGCCTTAATGCTTTTATTTTTATTTTTTCTTTATCACTATATTCTGCCAATTTAATCACAATGTCTTGGTGTGGATATCCTTTTGTTAAATTTTTTAGGGGTTCTCTGTTCTCCTGGATCTGGATATCTATTTCCTTCCCCAGATTGGGAAATTCAGCTATTTCCTCAAATATATTTTCTGCCCCCTTTTCTCTCTCTTCTTCTCTGAGACTTCTATAATATGAATATTGTTACATTTAATGAAGTCACTAAGTTCCCTAAGTCTATTCTAATTTTGTATAATTCTTTTTTTCTCTTGTTCAGCTTGATCACTTTTCATTACTGTCTTCTAGGTCACTAATTCATTTCTCTTCTTCTTCCGTTCTGCTATTTATTCTATCAAGCATGTTGCTCATATTGTTTATTGAGCCCTTTATCTCTGCCATTTTATAACTTATCTCTATGTTACAGGTCTCACTCATGCCTTCCACTCTTTTCTCAAGTTCAATGAGTAACTTTATGATCATTACTTTAAAATTTCTAACAGCCATGTTACTTATATCTGTTTCACTTAGATCCCTGGCTGTGGCCTTGTCCCCTTCTTTCATTTGGGATAAATTTCTATCTTTTCATTTTGTCTAAGTCTGTGTGCCTATTTCTCTGTTTTTGGAAAGCCAACACATCTTATTCTTGAGGGCATTGTCTTTATGAAGAAGAGGTCTTATAGTCCCCTGCTGTATAGGGCCCCTGTTCTCCAGGGCTTGGCACTTCTGGAAGTTTCTCCTGTGTATATTGTATGCACTCTGCTGTTTTGTCCTGCCTGCCTTATCCTTCAGGCCAGTTGTCTGTGGAGGCTCTATTTGCCTACTGGGGGCAATTTCTGGTCCCTGTCCTGAATATGGAACATTTTAACTAGGTGTGTTCTGGTCTGTTTGTGAAACGAGACCTGTTGCCACTGCCACCACCAGAACCACGGCTCTGCAAAACTCCTGCATTGGTAGACATGGTTTGAGCAGGGGATTGGGCCAGTCGTCTGCTGGAGGGGACCTGCCTTGCTGGGACTGAGACAAATGTGACTAGGAAGGGCCATTCCGTCAGAGTGCAGAGGGGCAGGACTTGGTGTAAGCACATTAGGTAGCAAGTGTTTGGTTGTGCTGGTTCCAGCAGGCAGCCCTACGCTTTTGCTGAGGGGTGCTGGAAGGAAATGGTTAGTGCAAGAAGGGGTCTCTCTCTGAATGCTTTCTCTCTGGGTCATGCTCCAAAGTGAGGAAATTAACAACTCACTGTGTTCCCCAGCTGCTCTTCAGAAAACTGTTTCCACATTACATATCTGTGGGTTGTTTGCCTGCTTTTGCACCAAGAGCAGTGCAATGTCCTCTGGGCTCTAACTCAGTGAGGTCTGATCACCTTTAAAAACTTCAAGCTGTAAGCCCTGTTAGTAGCAAGAACTCATCAAATTTGGCCCCTCTCACACAATGGGTATTTATTTTCCCTGTGTGCTCCATTGTGTGCTAATCTGTTTCATCCTTCTGCATGACTGTGGCTCCCTCCCCCCAACAGTGACCATGATCTGTCTCCATCCCAACCATGTGTTCATAATTCCTACCTTCTTTGATGTGGCCTCTTCTCTAACTTTAGTTGTAGAGTTTGTTCTGCCAGTCTTCAGTCAATTTCTTGGGTGTTTAGGTGATCTGACAGTTACTAGTTGTATTCATGGGATGAGGAAATCGTAGGCTCTTCCTACTCTTCAGGCATCTTATATCAATCTGTTATCTATTGTCTTTTTTTATAATAACCATTCTAACAGATGGGAGGTGGTATTTCATTGTAGTTTTGATTTGTAATTCTCCAGTGATTACTGTTGGTGTGCAACTTTTCACATTCTTATTGACAATTTGAATATCATCTTTGGGAAAAAAAATGTCTAGTCATTTACCCAGTTTTAAATTGCATTATTTGCTATTTTCCTATTGGGTTGTATCACTTATTTGTATATTATGGATATTAACCCCTTATTAGATATATGGTTTGCAAATATTTTCCCCGTCTCATTAATTTTTTTTTTGTAATTCATTGATTGCTGTGCAGAAGCTTTTTAGTTTGATGTTGTCCTGTTTTTTTTTTCTATTTTAGCTTTTGTTGCCTGTGTTTTTTTGTCTTATCTAAGAAACCATTGTTGAAATCAAAGTCAAAGATCTATTTCCTATATTTTCTTTGAGTTTTATAATTTCATTCTTATATTTGTCTCTGGTCCATTTTGAGTTAATTTTGGGTGAATGGTGTTAGAAGTATAATTTCCTTTTTTTTTTTTTTTTGCATATGTCTTGCACTTTTCCCAACACCATTAATAAAGAGCCTATCCTTTTTCCATTGTGTGTTCTTCTCACTTTTGTCAAAAATTAATTGAACTTACCTGCATGGGTTCATATCATGGGTCTCTATTTGAATGCACTATTCTCTGTGACTGTTTTTTATGGCAGTAACATACTGTTTTGATTGCTATAGCCTTGCAATATAGCTTGAAATCAGGGATAATGATACCTCTAGGTTTTTATTCTTTTTTTTTTTTAAAGATTTATTTATTTATTTATTCGACAGAGATAGAGACAGCTAGCGAGAGAGGGAACACAAGCAGGGGAGTGGGAGAGAGAAGCAGGCTCAGTGCGGAAGAGCCTGATATGGGGCTCGATCCCACAACGCTGGGATCACGCCCTGAGCCGAAGGCAGATGCTTAACCGCTGTGCCACCCAGGCGCCCCTCTAGCTTTTTATTCTTAAGATTTCTTTTGCTAATTGGGGCATTTGTGATTCCAAGCCAGTTTTAGAATACTTTTTTCTATTTCTCTGAAAATTGCCATTGGAATTTTGATAGGAATTTCATTGAACCTGTATATCAGGTGACATTCTCACAGCATTAATTCTTCTAAGCCAAGAAAATAGGATATCATTACATTTATTTTTGTCATTTATTTTTTTAATCAATGTCTTAGTTTTAAACCTAAAAATGCTATGGTGACATTCTCACAGCATTAATTCTTCTAAGCCAAGAAAATAGGATATCATTACATTTATTTTTGTCATTTATTTTTTTAATCAATGTCTTAGTTTTAAACCTAAAAATGCTATGGTGACATTCTCACAGCATTAATTCTTCTAAGCCAAGAAAATAGGATATCATTACATTTATTTTTGTCATTTATTTTTTTAATCAATGTCTTAGTTTTAAACCTAAAAATGCTATGGTGACATTCTCACAGCATTAATTCTTCTAAGCCAAGAAAATAGGATATCATTACATTTATTTTTGTCATTTATTTTTTTAATCAATGTCTTAGTTTTAAACCTAAAAATGCTATGGTGACATTCTCACAGCATTAATTCTTCTAAGCCAAGAAAATAGGATATCATTACATTTATTTTTGTCATTTATTTTTTTAATCAATGTCTTAGTTTTAAACCTAAAAATGCTATGGTGACATTCTCACAGCATTAATTCTTCTAAGCCAAGAAAATAGGATATCATTACATTTATTTTTGTCATTTATTTTTTTAATCAATGTCTTAGTTTTAAACCTAAAAATGCTATGGTGACATTCTCACAGCATTAATTCTTCTAAGCCAAGAAAATAGGATATCATTACATTTATTTTTGTCATTTATTTTTTTAATCAATGTCTTAGTTTTAAACCTAAAAATGCTATGGTGACATTCTCACAGCATTTAATTCTTCTAAGCCAAGAAAATAGGATATCATTACATTTATTTTTGTCATTTATTTTTTTAATCAATGTCTTAGTTTTAAACCTAAAAATACAGGTCTTCATAGACCTGAATATACAGATTTTATACCAACTTGGTTAAGTTTATTTATAATATTTTATTGTTTTTGATGCTATTGTAATTAGGATGACTTTCTTCTATTTTAGATCACTGTTAGTATATAGATATGCAAATAATTTTTGTGTATTGACTTTGCATCTTACAACTTTATTGAATCATTTGTTCTTAGTTTTTTCATAGTATCTTTATGGCTTTCTACATTTTCTATGTATAGATCATATTCTGTACAAACAGATATAATTCTACTTCTTCCCTCTTTCTTAGATATCTTTTATTTCTTTTTATTGCCTAATTGCTTTGGCTTGGGCTTCCAATACTATGTTAAATAGAAATGGCAAGAGTGGGCATCTTTGCCTTACCAGTTGGAGAAAACGCTTTTAACTTTTTACCATTGAGTATGATGTTATATGTTGACTTGTCATATATAGTCTTTATTAAGTTGAAATCCTCTTTTTTCTACACTTAATTTGCTAAGAGTTTTTCATCAAAAGGGATCTTGAGTTTTGTCAAATGCTTTTCTCTATGTCTTAAGATGATCATAATATTTATATACTTTATTCTCTTAATGTGATGTATCGTATTTATTGACTTGCACATTGTTGAATCATCTCTGCATCCTGGGGAGGAATTCCCTTTTCATGGTGTATGAGACTTTTATGTGCTCTTTAATTTGGTTTGTTAGTTTTTTGGGTTTTTTTTTCCTCTTTGGGGATTTTTCCATTAGTTTTCATTAGGAATATTGGACTGTGATTTTATTTTCTTGTAATGTCCTTATCTGGCTTTGGTATTAAGATAATGTTGGCCTTATAAAATGAATTTGGAAGTGTTTCTTCAAATTTTTGGAAGATTTGAGAAGGATTAATATTAATTCTTCAAATGTTTGGTATAATTTATCTATAAAGCCATCTAGTTCTGACCTTTGTTAGGAAATTTTTGATTACTGTTTTAATTCCTTGCTTACTATTACTCTGTTCAGATTTTCTATTAGTTTGGTTTAATTTTTGTAAGCTGTATGTTTCTAGGAATTTGTCCATTTTTTAAGTTATTAAATTTGTTGGCATATAGTTTTTCAGTCTTTTATGATCCTTTATGTTTCTTTGGTAATGGTATATCTCTTCTTTCATTTGTAATTTTACTAATTTTGGTCACCTGCCTTTTTTTTTTCTTAGTATGACTATAGATTGTCAATTCTGTTTATCTTTTCAAACAACCAATCTTACTTACAATGAACATTTCTATTACTCTTTAGTCTCTATTTCCTTTATTTCTATTCTAAGCTTTATTCTTTCCTTTTACTAAATTTGATCTTAGTATTTTATTTTCTGGCTCCTTGAGGTGTAAGGCTAGATTATTTATTTGAAATATTTATTTTCTTAATGTGGATGTTTATCCCTATGAAATTCTTGCTTAAACCTGCTTTTGCTGCATGCCATGTTTTGCTATGTTGTGATTTCATTTTCATTTGTATTAGGATTTTTTTTAAATTTCCCTTTTGATTTCTGCTTTGACCCATTATTTTTTCAGATGTTGTTTAATTTCTACATATTTATGAATTTTTTAGCATTCCTCTTGTTAGTGATTTCTATTATGCTATTGTGGTCAAAGAAGACTTGATGTGACTTCAATCTTCTTCAATTTGTTAGGACTTGTTTTATGACCTAATATATAATCTATATAGAGAATATTCTGTTTATGCTTGAGAATACTGTGTATTCTTCTGGTCTTGGATGAGATGTTCTGTATATGTCTGGTAGGTCCATTTGTACTTAAGTATAAATGAAGTCTATTTTCTTACTGGCTTTTCTGTCTGGATGATCTGTCCTTTGTTGAAAGTGGGATGTTGAAGTCATTTACTTTTAATGTAATGTCTATTTCTCCCTTCATATCTATTAGTATTTGCCTGATATATTAGGTACTGCAATGTTGGTTGCATGTATATTCATAATTGTTACAACCTCTTGATTAATTCACCTCTTTTATTATTATATCATGATCTTCCTTATCTCTGGTTACAGTTTTAACTCAAAGTCTACTTTGTCTAATATAAGTATAGCTAACTTTGCTCTCTTTTATTTTCACTTACATGGAATTTATTTTTCCATTCTTTCACTTTCAACCTATGATTGTCCTTAAAACCTAAGTGAGTCTCTTGTGGGCACCATGTAGTTGTAGTTGTTGTTGTTCTTGCTCTTGCTCTTGTTTCATCTACTCAACCAGTCTTTGTGTTTTAAGTGGAGAATTTAAACCACTTACATTTAGAATAATTGTTTATAGGTAAAGACTATTGCCATTTTGTTAGCTGCCTTTTGATTGTTTTATAGTGCCTTTGTTCATTTCTTCCTCTCTTGCTGTCTTTCCTTCTTTGTGAATTGTGATTTTTATTATAGAAATATTCTTTGATTCTTTTAATATTATTTGTGTATCTATTACAAATTTGTGTATCTATTCTTTCTGATTACCATGAAGCTTTCATAATATACATTGTAATAGTATATTTTAAGCTAATAACAACTTAACTTCATCTGCATAATTTTTTTTACACATATAGTTGCCCCTTCTACATTTTTTGTTATCACAATTTACATTTCCTAATGATGTTTATTTAAAGAAAAATAATGTAGCTATAGTTATTAACACTTTTGCTTTTTAATCTATGTGTTAAGACTTCAAAGTGATTTACACACCACAATTGAAGTATTAGAGTATTTTTAATTTGACTATAAATTTACCTTTACTGGTTAACTTTATACTTTCATATGTTTTCATTTTATTAATTAGCCTCCTTTTATTTCAGCTTAAAGAACATCTTTTAGCATTTATTGTAAGGAAGGCCTAATGCTGATAAATTTTCTCAGCTTTTGTTTGTGAAAGTCTTTATGTCTCCAATTCTGAAGGGAGTCCTTGTTTGGTAAGGAATTCTTGATTGGCTGTTTTTAATTTGAGTACTTTGAATATCATCCCACCCAGATGGTCTGCAAATTTCTGTTGCAAAATCTAATAGCCTAACTGGTGTTTCCTTGTATGTAATGAGTCCTTTTTTCCTCTTGCTAATTTCAGAATTATTTTTCCCCCCAGAATTTGATTATAATGTGTTTCAGTAAAGATTTTTTTGTATTGAATCTCTTTGGGGAATTTTGAGTTTCATGTACCTTGGAAGGTGATATCTCTCCTTAGATTTAGGAAGTTTTCAGCCATTATTCCTTTAAGTTTTCTGTCCCTTTCTCTCTCTCCTTCTCAATTCCCATGGTGTGAATATTGATTTGTTTAATGATATCCCATCCTTCATGTAAGCTTTATTCACTTTTTAATTTTTTTCTTCCTTTTTCCCACTGATCGTAAAATATTTAGAGATCTGTCTTAATATTCACAGATTTGATTGATTGAATCTGTTGTTGCAGCTCTTTACTGATTTTTCACTTTATTCTATTCTTCAGCTCTAGATCTTTTGGGTTATTTTTATAATTTATATCTCTTTAACTTTTTGTTTGTTCATGCATTGCTTTCATGAGTTTGCTGAGTTTTCTATTTGTGTTCTTCTGAGTATTACTGTGCTTCCTTAGAATAATTATTTTGAATTCTTTTCCAGTTAATTCCCAGATCCTCTTTTCTTTGTAGTCAGTTACTAGAAAATTACTGTGTTTCTTTGGTGGGGTCAGGTTTCCTTGATTTTGTGTGTGTGTGTGTGTGTGTGTGCGTGTGCATGCACACATTTGTGATGGTTTTGAGTTGATGTCACATTTGAGAGGTCAGTCCTAACTTCCAGTCTTTAAGATGGACTTTATTGGGGAAATACTTTCACTTGAAGGTGTCTGTGAGAGCATTAGCCAGATGAGGCCTACCATCTCTAATTTCTGATTTACCACAGCATTTTATGTCTATGCAGCTCCACCAACTAACTTTGATGTTGGTAGAGACTATAATAGTCTTCTGTGGACAAGAATGGTGGAGTCCTGAGTGTGGCAGTGCTGGCCAGGACTATTGAGTTCCTCAGAGGCAAGGACTGCTGGGGTCCTTTTGTTCTTATTTACACCTGGAAGAAGTTCTAGCCAAGGTGAATCCATCTTGATTCTAGGCCTAGTGCACTGACGCTTAGAGTGGTTGTGGTGGAAGGGTCCTGGAAAAAGGCACATGTGGAACTAACGCAGTACCCAGGTCCTTCATCACAGGTGCACTTGCTGCAGCAGTGTGCTTACATCAGGAGTATAAGCATGTGCAAATCTCCTATGGAACCAGGGCATGGGTCTCGGGTTCTTTCAGGGACCCAGTTGGGGGAGAGATGCAGTAGCAGTGCAAGCCCTGGTATGATGGGGTATGGTGGTGGTTGGTCTCAGCGGTCAAGGTGCAGTAACAGCACATTTAGGGGATGATGAGTCAATGCGCCAACTCTGGCCCTAGGGGGCAGTAGGAGAACAGCAGCAGTAATTGCCTATTAAATCTGTATGTTAGGAACTAGAGGGTGGAATGCAGAGCTTTGGTTCCACGGCCCCAATAATGACGGGTCAAAACCCTGGCAAGCAACCCAGGGAAAGTGTACAGAGTAACAGTAGTGTGGCCTTGGCAATACTGGATCTAAAGATGAGACTTGGGACCCAGAGGTGGGGCTCAGAGCAGTAATCGCTCTGGTCCTATAGGCAGTGAAGAACTGTGGCTTCCTGATCCCAAAGACAAGGAACAGTAGTGACTGGAGCCCTTAGAGGTAGGTCTCACTGTAGTGATAGCTCCATCTCTGCATAGAAGATGCAGTGAGAGTAACTCTTGGCAGCTCTGTGAAAGTGTGATTAGGATTGGTAAAGACTGTGGGAGTTCTCTGTGACAAAGGCTGCACACATACACTGATGTAAGTCTTGTTGGGGTTCTTCTGCTCTCCTTGTCCCCATGGGGTAAAATCCCTCTGAGGGGATCCCTACTGATGCTAAGCTGCTTAGGACTGGGGGATGAAGTAGACAGATAAAATGCTTCCTACGCTTTTCTATGTAGCCATCCTAGTTTTTGAGCTTCACAGGCTTTCTCCTATTCCTCCCCTGTACTCCAGAGCTTTTTTCATCAGTTTGTAGTTTTTCAGGGGGAGGGGATATGTGTTGGGACACCCTAGCTCTCCATCTTACTGACCCATCAAATCTCTGCCCCTTATTATCATTTCTTGTGTTATTTCATATTGTTAATATACTCCTTGACATTTTGTGTGTATTTTGGCTTATTTTTTCTTTCAATAAGTCTGATTCAGCTGGTATATGTTGTGCAGTGTGTTTTTATTTTGAGAGATCTTGGCTATTTTGACCTGTGTGTTCATGTTATCTTGAGGTTATCAGCTATTCTGTCTGGTATTTTGTGTCAGAGAGGAGTTAAAAAGCCAGACTCAGTGACAATCCTATAGAATTAAGGAGAAAATAGGATATAAATCCAGGAGAGGTGAGCCCAAAACATTATAGTACCACTATTGACCATTTTCATTGTTTGCTACTTTATCAGGAAACTCCTCTGGTAAGGATTTCAGTTTTAAATATTTAGGTAGCATCAATTTTTGGAGGAGCTAAACCCCATCAGCACAAATGATTTAAAAAGAAAGGATATTTGTATAAATGCTTGAGGCCAGTGGGTCAATCCAAATCTGTTTCATCAACCTCTTAACTTGCAGTTGTCCCATGTATACAGGACCCTGGCTATCTTTATTTATCTACTTTACTCCTGATTACCTCTGCTCTAGCCATATTAGTCAGTTCTTTTTCATTCACACAACATACTAATCTTCATACCAAGTTGTTTGTCCTTATTCTTTTCTGCCTAAAATCTCTTCTCCCCAATCTTTGCATGATTGTGTCTTTCTCAATTCAAATGTCATCTTCTCAAAAAGACCTTCAATGTTTTGCTGGTTAGAGGAATACTTCAACTCCCATCCCACTCACCCACTATCCCCCACCAAAATTCTATCACACATCCTATATTACTTTTTCATTAGTACCAAAAATGGTTTTATTTACTACTTTGTGTGAATATTTGCCCAAGTCTTCTGAATAGAAAGAAAGAAGATCATTACTTGAAGTCAGAGACTCAGTGTGTCTTATACATTATTATATTTTTTGTATCTACAACACGTGGTTTGGCATATAGCACACTTCAATAAATATATTTTAATTGATTAACAACTACTCAAAAGATTGTAGCTTAGATCACTGAAGAAATTTTGATGCTGTCTTCTGTGCTATATTTCATAGGATATGGTTGTGTCAAACAGAAAAATAGATGTTTTTATATAGACCAATAAAGTAGCCTGATTTAACATATGGATGTAGAGTAAGCTCTCATTATTAAATAGAATATATAAAAATGCAATTTCCATGTGGTGATGGTGATAATGGAGGTGATAGCTTGGTTTGAATTAATACCATGCAATAGTAGAGAGTTTCTACAATGAATAGAGTTCAGGTGAATCTGTTCCTGTTTTAAGTTCCAGAAGAGATTAACTAGCCTAAAGGTTTCATACCAAACTGTGATGCAGAACTGTCTTTGGGCAATCACAAGCTATCTCCCTTGGGAGGGTCAGAGACCTGATAATTCCAGGTCTGAGGTGTGCTCTAGGGTTGATGTAGAAGAGGTCTCAAGGGAAATCAAAGAGCATTGAGTGGTATAACTGAATACTTTCTGTAAAAACAAACCCTTCAATGATAGTTTCAGAGCTCATAGTCACTGCTTTCAATTTTATAAGGCATTTACTGTTAATCCATAAAAAAAAAAACTTGAGATTTTCCCACTTGGTGTTTTATCTTGATTTAGTTTTTTGCTCATCATTTGAATTCATGATTTGTATGTATTTTTGTGATTACCAGGATCAACTTTAGCTGCCTTAAGTTTCAAACTTTATAGGGCAAAGTCAATTTCTATGTAATGCTCTCCTACAGGTACACACACTCCCTCTAGCTATTAGGGATATAATTAGTATCAGTCAATAAAACTACTTCCTGCTCCAGGAATTCTTATTGTTCTGACAGCGCAGTACCTGGGAACTGTAGATAGAAAGCAAATGTAATTTTCATGATTTTATTGACAGTCAAAAGCAAATAGGTAGTACAGAGATATTTTTTGGGTATACTTCTTGGCTTTGCTTCATCACATTCTTAAAACCCCAGGACCCCAAAAAACATGCAATCACTTGGCTGACAATCAGAAACAATTCTATTGCCGGTAGAAATGGACAAATTGCTGGAGAGCTATTTGTGAGAAATCCTGGATCTTAATTTTTGATGTTCAATTAGGCAAGGTATAAGAGCAGCTGACATGCTTTTTCTTCCCAAATTAAATGACTTTCTTAATAGAGAATGTTCAAAGCCAAATTCACTTGACTGGTAGGGATACTACACTTTTGCAAAAACTGAGTTGTTTTTGCAATATCAAGTACATTAAGAAATTTTAGAACAAAATGGACCTTGCTTATTAAAATTACTGTAAGACTATTAAATCCCTATAGACTATATTGTTCTCTTCTTGAAAACTCTTAAATGCAATCTGAGTAACAATGATGCTTGAAGTCCTGATAGTATTGCTACATTATAAATTAGGGTTAAAAACAAACAAAAAAAAAGAATATTATCCATAATATGCATTATTATTTTTAGGTATTTAACATTTATTTAGGTGAGAATTGTTTAAGGTATTTTTAAAGTAGAATATTTTCAATTATAACTATCAGTAATGAAGAATAATAATAGATATAAACCTGGTTATAGAGTGGTAACTGTTTTTGAAAATAATTTTCCTCTGCCTGACTGAAATCAATGGCATGATTAGAAGTGATATGATTTTTGCTAACTTGGGAACATGTTAAAGTTGAGTCTCCCCAAGTTAACAGATTATTATTACTACTCCAAAGCAATATTTGAAAGAAAAACAGTAGCTTCTTACTTACCATATTGAGACATTAGCCTGTTGAATATTATCCCTAAGACCTAGTTTAAGTATCTTCTGTTTAATAAACAAATCTCATCTTTTTTTAAAGTCATAAACTAAGCTCTTTCATGACACATTAACTATGATAAGCAGAAGAGGCAGGGTGCTAATTACTATAGTGATGTGATCCATTTGCTAAATGATGAGAACATCAATAATTCATAAGAATTAGCTGCTAAAACATTTAATGTCAAACAATCCAAGCTTAGCAACTCAGATAGCAATCTTTTGTGTGTACTAGTTGACATTCAGACACTTCCTTTTCATTATGAAATATAAACGCATTTTCCTTCTTGTAGCAGTTTAGATTATAAAGGATGGCAGATGTATAACATGTCTACTCTGATTTTTTGCAGTACCAACAATCTCAGCAGAGAGTCTGCAGGTCTCATACTTAGTGAAAATCAGTCTTAAAATTTTTAAATGCAAATTGAGTGTAATCTTCTAATAAGCAATGATACGGAAGAAATGAGAATAGCATAAATAACCAAATATGAAATACTTGGTTTTTCACATTGAAATTGAGGAAAATTCAGTCCTTGTATTAAATCAGGTTATGAGTCGAAATCCAGTACTTAGATTATGGGTATCTCAAAGTTTTACATGTCACCAAACCATTAAGTCTACCATTGAAATTTTATCTTGTTTAATTTATTTCCTTATGGGGTGCCTGGGTGGCGCAGTCGTTAAGTGTCTGCCTTCGGCTCAGGGCGTGATCCCAGCATTCTGGGATCGAGCCCCACATCAGGCTCCTCCACTGGGACCCTGCTTCTTCCTCTCCCACTCCCCCTGCTTGTGTTCCCTCTCTGCTGGCTGTCCCTGTCAAATAAATAAATAACATCTTTAAAAAATTATTTCCTTAGTATCTAGTGTACATTTCTATACTCATAAAATTATTTAAACCATTTCCTCTAAAAACCTAATTTTTCAAAATATTTAAGCTTCTAAAACATAATCAAGAGCAAATAACAAGTTTTTAAAGTGCTTATCATTTTTTAAATATTTTTAATCAGAATACTAATATCCATACTTTTATTAATATAAGTAACTGTCAGACAATGTTTAAGTGAACTGGTTGTTGGAGCCATAAAAATAAAACTGTGTCTTAAAAATTAAGGTTGTCATTTCTTTAATATCTTTAATATTAAAAAAAAGTCATGTGAACTGAAAGGAAAATATTTTCAGTTATAGTAAAAGGAAGGAGAGACTTCTAATCTGCAAAATCACAGGGAAAATCACTACATAGCTGGACAATACTGAAAAATTGCTTTGGCAAATGGTTCCTTAATGGTTCAAACAAAATTTAATAAGGGTCTTGTAAAATAATCTTAATACATACAAAAAGGTGAATAGCTTGAATCTTTAATCCTTAAATCATCAGTGTTCTGGTCTAAAATGGTATTTCTCAGGCTAAATCCACATAGAGTGATTTCTTTCTTTCTTTTTTTTTGAAAGTCCCAGTTGTAATCCTTCATTAAATTTTTTAGTAAGTCCTGAAGATATAAACCTCCTTTTGACAAACCTTTCTACTGACACTTTTTGCTTTGAATACAATTAATTTATCTTTTTGTACTTTGGCAGTACAACTAAAGGGAACATCTTTAAATTGGTTTTAATATATAATTATGACATTTTTCCTGGCTTTCTAATGAGGAAAATGTTATTAATAATATCACCTTCCAGCATAATTTTGCCTTTCATCCCACTTAAAATTTTCTCCAATTAAACTTTCATGATATCAAGGAAAATTTTAGACTGCAACAATTTAATTTTTGTATCTATTAAGCACTGCTTCCACTAATGAAAACTGTCATATGTCACTAAAGTACAGCTCCAAGAAATTTAGAGTAATTATATTATCTCTCAATGAAGAAATTTTACCTTTGCCCTGTGGTAACCTGATGAAGGAAAACTGAATTACATAACCATATAAAGTAAGATATAAGCATTAGGTTCAATTTTATTTTTTTGGAAGGCACTAGATGATTATTTAAAATCTTCATACTCAAAATATGTCAAGTGAAGTAATATGACTAATTCTTATGGTTTCCAAACTTGACCCTGAGCTAACATGGGAAAGGAATGACTTAAATTGGTGGTATAAAAGGCAGAGGTGCAGTTCCTGTGGTAACCATAGTTTTTAGTCAATGTTACAAATATGCCTTTTCCCCCCCTTGTGTATGGTTATCAGCTCTTAAAAACTTATGTGGAATTTCTTTTCAGAATCATAAGTAGTCAGTTTTTACTATTTATTCTTGGGAAAAGTACCATTTTTTTCACTGCTTCCCATCAGGGTCTGCTGTAAATTGAATATTTGTTCCCACCCACCATCACAAAATTCCTAGGTTGAAATTTTTTCCCTCAGCAGCATGATATTGTAACCAAACTGTGTTCTCTTCTTGGTGAGGCACAGGATAGAAACTACACCAGGTGGAGTTGTTGCACAAAGTAAGCTTTATTTATGGCCGATAAGTTGATCACATGGAATAACTTCTAAAGTTGTGATTCCCTGAGCAAAGGTGAATGGGTTCCTTTTATTAAGGGTTATAATAAATACTTAAAAAGGGGAGTCTTATCATCATATGTAGAGGTGGGCATAAGGTTGCACATGCCCCTCAAGGAAACATGCCTATACACGCATTGTATGTTATGCACACGAGGCTTGTGCTCTTCCCTGGGTGGAGATTTCAGCCTAATAATGAGATAAAGGTAACTGTCCATCACTCCATGGGTCACTCCATGGTCCACATTCACAGTCATGAGTTGAGGGTTAAAATCAAACTGGTCTGGGTGTTCTGGACTGGTTGGAAGTCTCTGTTCAGGCAATCGTTATTGCTGGATGGGTAGTTTCAGTTTTCATCCTGGGTTGCTATACTTGTCAGGTCTTTTGCTTGAGTTAAGAGATAAGCTGGAAAAAATGTGGGACAAAATTTGGTGAATACAAGCAGATAGGCAGTAAAGGTCAGGTCTTGGAATCTAGCTGGTGACAGTATTTGAATTTAAGAAATTTGGGAGGTGATCATAATGGTCATGGAGGTAAAGTTGTCATAAATGGAATTCGTATTCTTATAAAAGAGACTCAGTATGGTGTCCTCTCCCCTTCTGACCATGTGAAAACTCAGAGAGAAAATGACCAGTCTTTGAACCAGGAAGTTGGGCTCTTACCAGACACTGAATCTGTCAGCATCTTGATCTTGGACTTCCTAGCCTCAAAAATTATGAGAAAGAAACTTCTGTTGTTAATAAGGCACCCAGTCTGATATTTTTGTTATAGCTATCTGAACAGACTGAGGTAAAAATTGGTAACAGAAGTGGGGAACTGCAATAATAAATACCTAAATCACATGAAGTGGCTGTGGAATTGGGCAGTGTGTATAGAGATTGGAAGACTTTGGAGGTGCATGTTAAAAAAAAAAAAAGCCTGCATTGTTGTGAATGGACCATTAAAAGTGATTCTGGTGAGAGTTCAGAAGAAAAGAGAGCTGGAGAGAAAGCCTCCATCAGGTTAGAGAGTAAGTAATCTTGGATAGAATGTTGGCAGAAGCATTAAGTGTAAAGGCTATTCAGATGAGGACTCATACAGAAATGAGTAATGTTTTTGGAAACTAGAAGAAAGGTGATCCTAGTGGGTCACCAAGTGGAAAAGAACTTGCCTGACTCATGTTCATGTCTCAGTGTTTTGTGGAAGGTAGAACTTGCAAGCTATGAAAGTGGATATTTGGCTAAGGAAATGTCTAAGCAAAGTGTTGAAGAGAAGCCTCACTTCTTCTTACTGCTCTCAGTAAAATGCAAGAAGAGAAAATTGATTTAAAGATGGAACTATTAATCAGAAAAGCAGAATTTAAAGATTTGGAAAATTCACAGGCTAGCCATATTGAAAAGAATGGGAAAACTTGTTGAGGAGGAACCCTTGATAGATTAGTGTGAATCCACTATCTCAACAGACACTAGGAGTTATTCTCTAAGACAGTGGAAAAATGATCCTGAAGGCCATCAGGGGTTTCAGTCCCATCACAGACCCACACTGTGTGTGCAGGGTGGGGTGTATGGGGGGGAGTGGGAAGATGGGGGTTATGGGGCAGGGGCAAAATAGTTTCAGAGGAGGGGCTGCTGGCATCTGTGAGACTGATTCTGCCCAGTGCAACCTCCCATTTCAGGCTCTACTCTTCACTTTGGTGCCATGTTCCCTGGCTATTCATGTTTTGCCTCTAATGGGCCCTGTGCAATATGGGCCATGGTGATTGCCCCTTTGGAGGATACACACAGGAAACTTTGATAGTATCTTTTAATACAATCTCTGCTTGTGCTCAGAGGTCACAAACCATGGGGCATGCTGCCAACACCTCGAATTCAAAGAACAGGGCTGCTTGACACAGTTGAGGGCATAAGCTCCCACCAAAGAGCTGCTGCAGTGCCACTGCGAGGCCATACTGTTGAGCTGAGGGATAATATTGCCAATCTTTTGGACCTGGAAAGCAGAGTATTGAGCCCAAGGAGATTATACTTGGGCCTTACAGTTTAATGTTGTTTGCACCATTAGGATTTGGACTTATATGGGACCTATTACTCCTTTCCCATTTCTTCCTTTTGTAATGGGATTGTCTATCCAATGCCTTTCCTACCATTTTATTTTTTAATTTTTAAAAATTTATTTATTTGAAAGAGAGAGAGGGACAGAGAACACAGGCAGAGTGTCAGGCAGAGAGAGAGGGAGAAGCAGGCTCCAAGCCAAGCAGAGAGGCCAAAGGGGCTCGATTCCAGGACCTTAGGATCATGACTTGAGCTGAAGGCAGGTCATGCCACCCAGGTGCTCATGTACCATTTTATTTTAGAGGCACATAATTTATTTGGTTTCACAGGTAAAGATAAGTTCTACCTCAGTATGAAAAACACCTTGACTCTCACCTATATCTGATTTAGATGATATTTATTTATTTTTAAAGATTTTATTTATTTATTTATTATTTATTTATTTATTTATTTAATTTGAGAGAGACTGCAAGCACAAGGAGGGGCAGAGGGAGAGAGAGAGCTATATTGAATCTCAAGCAGACTTGGTGCTGAGCACAGAGTCTGATGTGGGCCACAATCCCATGACCCTGAAATCATGACCTAAGCCAGAACCAAGAATCAGATGCTTACCTTACTGAGACACCCAGGCACCTTTGATTTAGATGAGACTTGGACTTTTGACTTTTGAGTTGATGCTGGAACAAGTCAAGAATTTGGGGGTACTGGAATGGAATGAGGGTATTTTGCATGTGAGAAGGACATTAATTTTGAGGATCCAGGAGGAAATGCTATAGCTTAAATATCTGTGTCATCCCCCACCTCCCCCAAATTCTTATGTTGATATTCTAACCTCCAATGTGATGGTATTCAGAGGTACATCCTTTGGGAAATGAATGCAATTAGTGCCTTAATAAGACTCCAGAGAGCTTCTCCTCCCCTTCCATCAGGTGATGATACACCAGGAAGATGGTCCTCTGTGAACTAGAAAGCAGGTCCTTACCAAAAACACTGAATCTTTCAGCAACTTTATCTTAGAATTTTCAGCTCCAGAGCTGTGAGAAATAAATCTTAGTTGTTTATAAGCCATTCAGTCTGTGCTATTTTTTATTTAGAAGTCAGAACAAACTAAGACATAGTTCTTGGGGGGCAGAGTCCTCTCTATTAAACTCTGCCATTAAGAAAGCAGGCTAGAGGGAAATTGGCAGGTAGGAAGATGAAAGTTAGGATTTTCCTCCTGTTTCCTAGTTTCCATCAGCATTGTGGCAGCAGCAGTAGGATCCAAGATTCTACTGCCACTCTTTACACTGGCTGCATGAAGCTTCCTCAGAAATCTGATCAAGATCCCAGTAGTACCCCTCCTCCGAGTCCCTAAATTCTTATAATACTTTTCCCTTTTGTTTCCTCAATGCTGGATATGGTAACTTTTTCCTGTGGTTAAACTCTTGATTTTCTCAATTTTTGTTCTTTTAGCTTTCAAGCATGGCAATAACCAATTTCTTGAATTAAATCATCTCTGTTTGAAATACATTTTCTGTTTCCCTGAAGGAAGCCTAGTGGGGATTCACTGAAGGGAGTTAAGCAAGGTACTAGCATTAGTAGCCCTGAGTTCAGGAATAATTGTGTTAGTTGCATTGTAGAGAAAAGCTTGGAGAAAGGAACAGTGCAGACATGGCTGCTAATAGTTTGGAGACTATTTTGATAAACCAGGAGAGAGACTGGCTAGGATGATTGTGATAGGAATGGAACCAAGTAAAAAGATTCAAGATGTAGGATATAATATTGGCAATATTTGGTGATGCATCAAATATGAGGATTAGAGGAGAGAAAGAATGATGAGTGACAGGATTGAGTGTGATACCATTTAGTAAAATGAGTATCACTGGAAATTGATGACTTGAAAGCAAGATCATAAATTCATTTTGAAATATAATTTATATTCACTATGAAAAGCTGTAAGTCTGGTGCTAATAGAAAAGTTCTGGGCTAGTGATATATATTTGTGTATAGTGTATTTATAGGTAGATTCTGATGTCATGGGTCTTGAAAATGATAAATAGAAGGAAGTTCTAGGACACAAACTTGAGGAATGTCAGCATTAATGACCCAGTAAACAAAGACAAGACTTCAAAAGAGGAAGAAGAGTACCTACAGCTTTAAGAAGAAAATCAATATGATGTTGTGTTAGAAAAGCTACTGAAAGGAAATGCTCAGGAAGGAATAAGTGATCAACATTGTCAATGGCTGATAAAATAGTATTTAAAACAAGAAACTTGGTTTGAGTTCACATGTGGTAGTAAGGCAGCGGTGAGGGGGGAGCAGGGGGAAGGAGAGTTAATAATTGGTAAGGAAAATCTGTTTCTGCAGGATCATGAGTAACAGACTTAATTTTTTAATCTCTTCACTATTTCCATATATCTAATATTTTCAAGGCAAGGAAAATAATTATAATTACTTATGGTATCTCTCCAACCACCACTGACATTCTTTCAATCTTTGGCTTACCTGTGCCAGCCATTCTTCTAGAGTTCATTTCAGTCTACAAACTATGCATTGTCCCAGTGTCTGACAATATGTACATACTGTAGAATTTCTGATGATGATACTGATAATTGCATTTCACAATTTTCACATTTCACAATGAGAATCAGAAATAAACCCTTACTCAAGTCATAAGATGCCAAGAAGATTATCAGTTTCTCTTGGCCAATATTTTCTTGAATATAAGAAACACCTGTTCCTTAAATAGGAAAAAGGCTGATTATGATCATAAAATCTTAACAGTTGATTAACCCCAATCCATAATCTCCTATTTATATTACAAAAAAATAGGATATTGTAAGGCTTCTCAGTAAGCACAGGTATTATGAAAATACATCACTGCTGAGTAAATTGCCAGTGCAGTTTTGTCCACAATTACCACATTATTGAAAATCTATGATGTAGTTCCATGTGGTCTGCAGCTTGATGATTACATAGGAGCAATATTCATTGATTTTTTGAAGGTTTTCAATACTTGGAACACTGGTTATTAATAGCAAAATGTAACTGTTCAGGCAAATGAACCTGTAATTTGACAATGGTTTTGCTAATTTCTATATAAAACACATTACTTAGAGGATTTAAAGACCTTTATTCAGTTCCTAATTAGCTAATACACATAACTCTTTGATCTGGCATTAAGTGGGTCAGGGTTTCAAATGTACTTTATAATGTTTTTAGCTTTGTACCTGAAAATGGTGCTCTTGAGCCATCGTGGAAGGATGTGATGTCTGAGTAGCTCTTCTAGGTGTAAGGTGGATTTGTGGCACATGGTTCATGTGTGTATCTCTTTATCTGTGAAATAAAATTGGGCACAAAGTATTATCCTGGCCCTTTCACTCACTAACTGGCCAAGTTATTTAACCTCTTTGAAGCTTCATTTTCTTATTCGCAAAATGGAAGTCTAGTTACCTGTTTCGTTGGGGCACTGTGAAGAACATATGTGCAGTTCATAACACAAAATTTGGCCAATATTTGATAGTAAATGTTAGTGATACTCAGTTGCAAATACCTCTATATGATGAATACATTGGTCAGAGCCTTGCCTTAAGAGGAACTACTGCCTTTGACTAATATAGAACAAATTCTATAATATACTTCTTTCAAATAGTATACATTAATCCAGTCAAATATTTATGTGGTACCAACCTTGTGAAGATGCTTTTCTATTTATGGGACATTGAACAGTAAAGATACAGTAAGACATTGAACAATAAGAGAACAGTCACTGCTGTTAGGACTCATGTATTAGTGGGAAGAAATAAAAACCTAGATAGATAGACAATAGATAGCCGAGATGGCCATAACTAATAGATACAAAATGGCCAAGTAGTCATAACTAGTAGGAGAAAAGAAAAATAAAACAAGATAAGGGGAAAGAAAGTAGTAGCAGTAGATGGGATTATCCATGAAGACATGTTTGAGAAGGTGATGTTTAACAGAGACCATAATAGAGAAAGGAAGCAAACCATGAGAATATATAGCGAAAAAGCTTTCCAGGCAGAGCATGTACCAACAGCATGTACCAAAGCTCCCCTTTTCCCATTCACAGTAATTTCCCAAATAGTATGCATTATTTTTGTTTACTCATCTTCATTACCTTTGTTGTTTTTTACTTATCCACAAGAGTTGAAGCCCTCTACTCTTGCTGCATGTCCCCAAAGATGTAGGCACAGGCTTTGAGTTCTGCTCTTGGTCTGTTTGTGTATGGGACAGATATCCTCCATTCTATAGGTAAAAATCAGAACAGATAAGAACAGGCAATTTTCTTAATCACTCACTACTTGCCAGGCCTTGAGTTGGACACTTTTATATGCGTTATCTCATTTGAAGCTTAACCCACATGAAAGGTCTTCTAATGTTATTCTCATTCTATAACAGATGAAACAGAGGCAACAGCAATTAAGAAACTGAACAATAGTCTCACAGTTAGCTGTGGAGGCTGAATTTGAATTTAAGCAATCTACAGGTATAATTTTAAATTTATTCTGAAAAAACATACATACGCACTATAGATATGTGTGTATTTTTTCCAACATCATAGTAATTGTGGGGGAATATGCAATACAAAACTATGGGCAATCCAAATCATTCTCCTGTAGAAAAATCTCCATGAAGAGTGTAGAAAGTAGCAGAAAATTTAAATGACTTATATTGATTTTTATGTTTCATTTAGCTATTTTCATGTGTTATTATTTGATTTCAGTAATATAAAATTAGATTTGTAAAAGTTTTGGAATATATTTGTTGACTCTATTTAAGGCTATAGTAATACAAAAAGACAATGTAGGACTCATGTTCTCCTATTTTGACATATTTTATAATGTTGATAAATTATAAATGTTACAAACTTATAATTGTGAAATAGGAAAACTGTGCCGATAAAAATGATGTATGTGACCCAGTTCTGTATATTCCTGTGATACTTATATTTACAGATGCTTCAGGACTTTCTTTGTGTGCCTTCCTATAAATTTTAGATTGTACTTTCAGATCTTTCTAGTTGTGGCAATTTCTTCCATTTAAGAATAATAAATAACACCTATTAGAAGTCATTTGAGCAATCAAAATCCCTTGCACATTTAACATAAGAAATTACTAAGGCAATTCACAAATAATTATATTGCTTTCCTTTTAAGAATAATAAACTGATTCAGAAGGTGATTTCTGATTAAAGTTTTAAGTATACTATTTTTACTATGGTCTTGTAGTTTTAATTCTTTTGGTTAGTATACATTTGTGATTGCTTTTCTCTTAAAGCACTGATATTTTGTAAAGAAACAATGAATTCTTCTGCAATGATGTCAGAATAAATTGCCAGATTATAGAAATCCCCTTTGTGCTGACAAATCATTATTTTTTTATTGAGATATACTTGGTATACAACATCGTGTGTAAGTTTAAGGTTGTAAAATAGATTTCAGCATTAGCTAATACTGCTGTTTTGTTGCATAATTATCATTTCTTCTAGTTTTGGGAATAATTCAGATCTACCTACTTAGCAAGTTTAATGTTTATAATACACTTATATTGTCTGTAATTACTGTGCTCTGTATTAGGTCTCCAGGACTTTATCTACCAGTTACGACTATGTACCCTTCAACAGTATCTCTCCTGTTCTAACCTCCAATCCCTGGAAACCACCATTTCACTAGATATCACATGTAAGAGAGATGATACAGTCTTTGTCTTTCTTTGTGTAACTTTCTCACCTAGCATAATGTCCCCAAAGTTCTTCCATGTTGTTGCAAATGGCAGGATTTTTTTTCTCCTGGCTGATTAGTGTCTTATTGTATATCTATATACCATATTTCTTTATCCATTCATCTATTCATGGATACTTGGGAAACAACTTACGTCTTCCATGTCTTAACTATTGTGAATGATGCTGCAATGAACATGGGAGTGCATATGTCTCTTCTGTAACATGTTTCCATTTCCTTTGCATATATACCCATATGCGGCACTGCTGGATCAAACCGTGGTTCTATTTTTAATTTTTTGAGAAACATCCATACTATTCTCCGTAGTGGCTGAAAAAGTTCACATTCCCACCAACAGTGTACAAGGTTTCCCTTTTCTCCATATCCTCACCAACCCTTGCTATTTCTTGTCTTTTATTTTCAAGATTATTTATTTATTTGTGTGTGTGTGTGAGAGAGAGAGTAGCAGTCAGAGGGAGAAGCAGGATCCCTGTGGTGCTTGATCCCAGGACCTTGGGACCATGACCTGAGCCGAGGCAGATGCCCAACCGACTGAGCGAGATAACATCCCTATCTCCTGTCCTCTTGATGATAGCTATTCTCGCAGGTGTGAGGTGATATCTCATCACGGTTTTGATTTGCATTTCCCTGATGATTAGTGATGTTGAACACGTTTTCATTTGCCCGTTGGCCATTTGGATGTCTTCTTTGGAAAAATGCTTTTTGGTTCCTCTGACCATTATTAATTAGATTTCATTGTTGTTGAGTTATAGGAGTTCTTTATAGATTTTGGGTATTAACCTCTGATCACATACATGGTTTGCAAATATTCTCTTTCATTATGTTTTTATCTTTACGTTTTGTTGAAGATTTCCTCTGATGTACAGAAGCTTTGATGTTTGGTGTAGTGCCACTTGTTCAGTTTGTTGTTGTTTGTTCTTTGGTGTGATATCAAAATAATCATTTCTAAGACCACTATCATGAAGCTTCTTCCCTATGTTTTCATCTAAGAGTTTTATGTTTTTAGGTTTTATGTTTGTCTTTGATCATTTTGAGTTAATTTTTGTGAGTGGTATGAAAAAAAGAGTCCAATTTCATTTGTTTTTTTAAATGTGGTTATCCATTTTTCCCAGCAACATTTGTGGAAGAGACTATCCTTTCTCACTAGATATTCCTGGCTTCCTTATTAAATGTTAGTTGACTGTATATGAGGGAATTTACATCTGTAAAAATTATGCTCCTGAGAGTTGCAATCACCATACTCTACTTATAACACTGTGCCATTTACATCAGTAAACGTTTTAAGTTCATATACTTCCAAATATATCTGTACAATTTTATTTTTCATTTTACAATCTATTTATGAGAACCTTTTTTTTTTCTTTCCGGATGGAACAAACTAAGACATAAGTAATCTGTCCTTATATTTATAAAGATGGCACCATGCTCTTCCTCAAGGAGTTTTGGAATAAAGCATGTTATAAATAATTAAATAGTGAAGTTTTTTTCCTCTCAGTAAAATTTTGAGGTTTCCATTTTTCCTGCTTTACCCCAGACAAATTTCACCTGGCAAATTTCAGTGATGTAGTATATGTTCTTTATCAATATTTTAAATAATTCCCTCTCAGGATCTTGTAAATATTTAGCTGTATAGTTCAGTGACAAGTTGCCTTTCATTTGGTTGGTATTTTACAGCTGTTACTGGAAATCATGACCAGAATTTTGCATGTGTGGTTTAAAGATCTAGGAAATACAAATGGATAGATGTTATTGCTAATTATTAATTAAGAGAAAACTCTTTCAATTCTTTTTTCTCACATATTTTCAGATGCTGTATGTTTATGATGTATTCATATTTCTATATGTATTTTCACATTATAACAGTTTGACTTTGTAGGTGATTATAAGCATGTAAGTTATAATTAAATGAGCTTAATCTCTCTTACTTGCTTAACTTTTAAAGTATTTATTGAAGGTAGTTCAGACTAATTGAAAAGCTTAAGATCTGTTATGTACAGTGTTATTTGTTGAGTTTTTAAATTTAGGTTATTTTCCAAGACATAAAAAAGTATAGGAAACGCCAGACTATTCCTGTATTCTATTACTACTACTACTACTACTACTGCTAATGTTATTATGGTTTATTATCATAAAAACGTTAGAAAAATTTTTAAACTGCCGTTCTTTTAGAATCAATAACATTTTAAAACCTATTAGTCTAAGTATATAACTTAAAAAATATTTGCCCTACAACTACTACTTTCTTATTCCTGGGAATGAGAGTGGGAAGGAGTATGGGGAGGAAGGAGTAGTCATTGTCACTATCATTGTTAGTAACTCTACTAAGTTGATATTGGGAAATATCTTAATACCTGGAGTTTTCATGAGTGGAAGTCAGTCTCCCATTATCACTTCACATTGGATATGCTATAGCAATAACCAAACAAACCAAAAAATGAACTATTCTATTTACTAAACAGTATGGTGCATTTTGAAATATTATAGGAAATTGTACCAAGGAAAAAAAAAAGAAAGAACCATATGGATGAAGCATAAGAATAAGTAAAAAAAAAAAAAAAAAAAAACCAGGGGCGCCTGGGTGGCTCAGTCGTTAAGTGTCTGCCTTCAGCTCAGGGAGTGATCCCAGGGTCCTAGGATCCAGCCCAGCATCGGGCTTCTCCACTGGGAGCCTGCTTCTTCCTCTCCCACTCCCCCTGCTTGTGTCCCCTCTCTCGCTGGCTTTCTCTCTGTCAAATAAATAAATAAAATCTTTAAAAAAAAGAAAAAGCTATGGTATACAGTAAAGAAAATCCAAGAATGAGTTACAAATAATAAAGGAGATTTTCACAATTTTACTTAAAGACTATTTTTGATAAAAGATTTTTATTTATTTTTCCCACATGATAGCCCTCACTTTGCTTGTTGATGAAATATACTAGTTCACTCAATAGAGTTAAAACAGCTACCCATATTAAAGGCAGAATCTTGGATGCTAAAATGTAAGGTACTCAAAGAAGTGAGAAATAAAAAGAAACAAATTTAAACAATAACAACAAAAGAGGTTGACTATGCTATATTATTTGTCTTACCACAAATATTTCTAAGACCTGTTTACAGCCCTTGAAACTGGATCTTAGAAAGTTGGCTTGACATTTATACATATTCTTTGTCTTAGAAAAAAATATTAGACATTGCATATGACTCAGCAGGGCCCTAATGGATGAGTTAGATCTCTCAAATCTAAGTAATAAGGGGACGTTTATTAGCAGAGTTTCATGAAGAACCAGAGTGTAAGTTGTAATAATTGAGTAGCATCAAGCCTCAATGAGTCAACAGATTACAGAAGATGTATAATTGCTCTCACTGAACAAAGGAATATCAATGCATTGATTTTACTTCCATTTTCTCTTTATAGAATGAATTTCTGACAAAAAAATGTTTGAGCATTGGGGAAATGAATCTGAACTTCCGATGGGTGAGGAGTTTTTAAGAAAGCCCCCTAGCAACTTTAAATTAGTTCCATTCTCCAGGATGGGGCAAGGACTGTTCAGGGCACTGAGAAATTTCACCTGAGAGATCACTGGCAGACGCTCTGCGTGAGCTGTGGCAAACAGCAGAGGGTCTGGGAGTTGGCTGCTCTAATCCTCTGAAGGGGAAAGCAGGTACATTATGTAAACTGCATGTCTGTGACCTTGACATCAATTCCCCAATGATTCTAAATCCAATTATTAAGTGGATGATTTGTGAGCACCTAGGAGAGGAAGGCCTACTCATTAAGACCTAATATGGGCAACCTAAGTGCAATTCGTGTCAACTAACCTCATTTCTTTTTTGGGCAAGGGTTGCTAGAACAGTGGATCAGAGAGAACAGATGTAGCATAGCAATAAAATGCAAACACATGACGGCAAAGGCTGTGACAGACCTGATGGCCTGGGGCCTCACAGTTCCCCTGCCTTTTTGAGAGTTTAGCAGGGATTTGGCTCAAGAGTTTTGTGTTAACTCCTGGATAGAATTGTCTGATGACAGCCCTGAGCTCCAGAGGGTCCCATTTCTAATAAAGCCACCACCCTGTGCAGCTAGAGCGCTGCCATTGTTACATAGAGGCATAAGTGGTCTTCCAACTTCCCTATAAATATGGGGGCAGTGGGGATTTGCTACTGGAATGTTGATTACAGTGTAAACCCTCCAGCAAGGCTTAGTCTAATTTATAGGATAATGAGTGGTCTGGAACTTTGTACATGCTGTGACTTGACTACTTGTTAGTTTTCTTTCAAAAAATCCTAATATATACTCACCCCCAGGCCAGGGCTGTGTGACCATAATCCCTTTGTAGAGACCAGCATTTCTGAGAGTTTGGATAAAATCCATTTGTTAAGTGTTTATTACATGTGTAACCAGTCTTAGCTATTTTATGTTTTTATTTCTTCTAGTAACTGTTCCTTTCTCCAACTGGATGCTTGGATCTTTCACAACACTTTTTTGTTCTTCTGGTTCTGTAATTACCTTGTCACTTTGGTTTATTAGGAGAGTGTAATTTCAGTATTTAATTCTCAGACTTGTTATTTCAAAATTTGGCCTTATATTCAGTTAAACACCAATCTTACCTCTTTCCAAGAGATAGTTACTCAAGTGTCTATGGTTGTTTGGAGTATAGGAAAGTGGGTGGGGTCAGACTCCAAGGTCCTGGCTTCTCATCTGTTTTCTAGGTGTAGCTACTTTTGAATTTGAGGGTAGAGCTACCAGATGAGAGATGCCTCCTTATGTGCAGTTGAAAACCCATGCTAAAAATAAGTCCAGGTTCTTGCTCTGCTTCACTCAGTATTTATGTAATGTTGGCGGCTCTGATTATACTGTAGTCTTTGAGTTGGTGTGCTTGTGTTCCTTGGATAAATGTTGAATTTTGTCTTTGCTCTTTCTAGCCCAAAAATTCCTGTTCCCAAAGAATTATTTCATATGTCCCTTTGTCCTCCTTTGCTGTATATATCCCTCATCTCTTCTCTAAGATGGGCATAATAATCGCCTGGCTTTGTAGTTGCCTGTGTAGACACATTCCTTCTGCCCACCACCATTCACTGGGCTAGGAGAGAGAGATAAAAATGGCAACCCCTCTTTGCATATCACCTGAGGCAGGGAAAAAAACAGGAATGCAGTAGTTTTTTTTTTTTTTTTTAAGAGGATTAGTATGTTGAGCACTCGGTGTTATATTCAACTAATCATTGAACATTATATAAAAACTAATGATGTATTATTCCTTATATAATTGAATTTAAATTAAAAAAATAAAACCACTAAAAAATAAGAGGATTACTATGTACCACTGAAGACAAGCCACCTGCCTTCAGAGATCTCTAGAAAGCTGTTTCAGACTGGGTTTATTTGTGCCCCCAAATTCGAGATCTTTTGTTAAGCACGCCACTCCTCTTTACTAACACAACCCACCATTCTCTGAGGCTCTCAAAATATTCTCCTATGAACTCACTACACTTCATTGTTATGGTGGCATTACAGCAGATTGATAAATTCTTTGTAACAGTAACATCCATCAGGAGAATGAGATATCACTTTATCCCTCTGTGCCAAAATCCTCAACAAGATCCTGGCTAATAGAATCCAATAGTACATTAAAAGGATTATCCATCATGACCAAGTGATTCATACCTGGGATGCAAGCATGGTTCAACACTCGCAAATCGATCAGCATGATACATCATACCAACAAGAAAAGACTCAGGAACCATATGATCCTCTCAATTGATGCAGAAAAAGCATTTGACAAAATACAGCATCCTTTCCTGATTAAAACCCTTCAGAGTGTAGGAATAGAGGGTACATTTCTCAATCTCATAAAAGCCATCTATGAAAAGCCTACTGCAAGCATTATTCTCAATGGGGAAAAGCTGGAAGCCTTTCCCTTAAGATCAGGAACACGACAAGGATGCCCACTCTCGCCACTATTATTCAACATAGTACTAGAAGTCCTTGCAACAGCAATCAGAAGACAAAAAGGGATCAAAGGTATCCAAATCATCAAGGAAGAAGTCAAAATATCTTTCTTTGCAGATGACATGATACTCTATATGGAAAACCCAAAAGAATCCACGCCCAAACTATTAGAAGT